>NC_056735.1:660721196-660741196 GCF_019279795.1 Protopterus annectens
TGCTCTGTTTCTGAGTTTAATGGTTCCATGTTCAGGGGTGATCCTTTTTCACACATGGTGTACACTTGCAAATAATGTATTACTCATCTGGCTAAAGAAAATTGGATAGATATGACTTTTTTGAGCATACAAATGCATATTATCACCCTGCTGATATTCATATTCAGTACAGAATTTAAAGTAAGCCGTTTGGACATATCACAATGGAAATGGACACATAAAAAATCAATGAAAAACTGATTGCATATCATAGTGAATGGTGCGTGTGCATTCTAGACAATGGTCTTGAAGGTGACAGGGAGGGGCTGTATCACAGTGATCACTATAAAATGATCCTTACTGTGTATAATACTTGTACAAATATATAGGCATTCTTTTTCTGGACATTGTGTAGTCTCTAGAAATGTAGTGTACAGTGCCACTTAGGTGATAGCATAGTATATTAATGACTACAGATACATAGGGTTGAGGTGGCAGTTTGAACTCTAGGCATTGCCTTTGTTATGTTGTTGTCCCTAATACCATGATGCACTCTGCATGATTATAAATACTATTTCTATGTTACTGTATTTTGCTCCAATATCTTGGTACACCAAAGGGAATCAGGTGAGGGAAAGGTTTGGTGGACCACAAATGTTTTTGATCTTTCCCTATAAGCTCCAGCAGATGAGGACAAATAAGACTGAGATTTTGAAGTTTTACTTTACATCTATTCTTCCAAAACTTGTTGCCACAGTCATAACAGTTGAATTCACTTTTGGTTCCTGGTTCAGCTAAATGAATGTATTAGCAGTATAAATTTTCACTGCAAAAGACTCTGTTTAACTAATCAAAAAACTCGCTTGCAGGTTTATCTAGCAGTGGTATATAATAGTTTTTGAAGACACACATCAAAACATAACCAAGATCTTTCTAAAACTTCAAGTCAGACTAAAAACATACTGTATGAACTATACCAAAATGGTGTACTATATAAATTAACCACACAAAAGTAAGCTACCAATGTGGTTCAGATAATTGTAAACTAACTATAACTATTTACTGGACACTAGCCAGTATGATATAATATGAACTATGCACTATTATAAGGTACATTGTTTTGTCATTTGTCATGCATACAATACAATATCAAAATAATTTATCTGTCTGACCCAGATCTAGTGTACACTTAACGTATTTCACCCCAGTTGCTCTATATTATAATACAGTCCACTGCTGCAGGGCATACCCTGTATAATTATCAAGAACTGAATACTGTGATTCTTGGTGTGATGTGCAGATACCCACCATCATACATGTGTACTACAAAACACATATTATATGAAGTTGCACTGTATTTTGGGATTTGCTTAGGATAAAGAACATATCTCCATGCTTTCACCCTCTATTATGATGTATAACATGAAATAGCTACAGCTCAGTTGTCAACTTTACCAAACAACGTAGTTATGGTGGAACCATCCTTTCTACATTTGTCAAACATTTCTAAAAAAGGTATGTGCAGCCATTTGGCATTTACATTATCTTAAGCCTGATAAATAAAAAGCTGTGGCTCCCCATGGTCTCTGGGTCAAATTGGAACCTAGAGTGGGCACATATGCCACTTTGTTTATGAATAAATGGTGAAACGTGCAAGCCTAGTTTACATGATTTTCATAGATTGTTCAGTTGACTATTATGACTATAACATTACTATTTTTAATGTACAACTACAGGATTCTTTTAAAGAGGCTCAGCATTTTTGGAAGATGCCCTTTATGCTATGCTACAACATAAATTTTCAAATGATTTAGAAAAACTATGATAATGAGCTCATAACCAAGAAACGGAAATAGGTACAAAAGGAATCTTAATGATTATAGTACTAATAAAGAGTCCACTTGGGGGAAAAGTGAATAATACGGTTTGTGAACTCTTCTCAAGTTAATAATCATAGCAAATAGAAAAGAAATAGGAATGCTTTTCCTAGATCAGTTTTATGATCCTTAGAGTCATTCTTCTCAGAAACTAGTGGAACAGAAGTATCTTCCAGTATTGACATGGATTTAGATTCACTGGAAGAAGGCCGAAATTGTAAAGGAACTACTAGTGATAATCTTTCTTTATAAGAAAACTCCATTAGGTTGGTAGAAAACATACAAAGTACAGGAGACATTTTTTGGAAAATACTCAATGCTCTGACTTAAATTGTGACTTGGACATTCTAACTTGATGTGGATCTTTACTGATTTTTCATTACATAGTGATTATTTATTTGTATTATATAAAGGTTTGAGTTTCATGCCTATTAATTTTGTGCCTTTTACTTAGATTATGGATGATTTGAAACAATGTAAAAATTTAATTACAGAAATGTGGTTTAGGGGTAGACTATAGCTAAGCATGAACAACTTGATGTAATACCTTTGAAGTTTAAGAAATCAGCATTCAACTTTTCATCCTATGGTAACACCATTTGAATGTGTAGTGATGATGAAACTATGCAATAGATTTATGGATATATTTTCTCTTGAAAGCTCTAACCTTACCACATGATTAATTGGCAACTCCATTACAATAAAACTGGACATAAGAGGGTAAATTTAAAGATAATTTCAACTAGTTCCTGTGGGTCTGGGACAAACGTAAGAAAGATTCTGTAAAAGTTCAGATTCCTCAGAAACTTGTGAATGGAAGTCCATGTCTTCCTTACAAACAGTATTTCATATTGCTAGTATCACTGGAAGCTCCAAGAGAAATATTTTCAAATGTGATATAGAGGGGGATTATCAGGAAAGCCTGATGAGTCATGATGGCTGACTGTGGATTATATGCATTTGAATAAATGCATTCCTAAAGTCTGACAAGTTGCAGAAGATCCAGAAATTATTTTGAATACACCCAGTGTTACAGCTGGGTTCTGCAACATGTCTTTGCAGGACAGGTTACTGGATATATTTGAATTCACAGTAGTAGACAGGTAGTATCCTTGAAAATTACTTCCTCAAGGATTTAGAAATCTTTGGCACATTTATGGAAAGCACTAGCTGAGAATTTGTTGCATGGTGGTAATATATTACACTATGTAGATAACATTGTTATTATTTTCAAGACTTGTAGTGGCATTTGGAAGGCCTTATTTTGTGTATTAGAAGTAATGAATAAAGATTGATTTAAAACCACCTCCTACAAAAATAATCTGCATAGATGTTGGTCTTTAATCTGAGAGATGAGATTCCACAAGATAGGAAGCAGTATTTTGAGGCATTCCACACCTGACAACCCTCTCCTCCTATCACCCAACACTACAACCTGCGAGAGATGCACTTATCTAGCCAAACTGGAGGTAAAGCTCTCTCTAACCATGACTGAACTTGACAGTCATGAGGAAAAGGTAAACATTTGCACCACACCACATTCATCACATAGTCCCACTAAATCTACACCACCAAAATCCACACACAGTACCACAAAAACATTTGCGGAGGCTAACAATAATAATCTGCCTAAGCAACAGAGACCTCCAAAGCAGAAACGCAAGCAACCTCCATCCCCCAACACAACCCAAATGACACATAGCCCACAGACTCAGTGTGCCACTCAACCACAGCCAATAAGGCAAAACAACATACCCAGCACACTAGTCATAGGTGACTCTATAGTCAGGCACACTGATGTCCCACTCACCAGTTTAGACAAGGAGAAGGTTACTGTCAGCTGCCTGTTGGGTGCCAGGATCCGCCACGTAACCCACGCACTCAGGTCACTCCACACCAAGTACAAATATGATTCTGTCATTGTCCATGTTGGTGTGAATGACCTGAAATGTACCTCCCTGGACTACATGAAAAGAGACATGGAAGACTTCTCAAATCTTGTAGCCCAGGCAGGTATGACCCTAGCTCTGAGTAGCATTCTGCCACCGCCCAGAATGATACCGCAGTACAAGGACAAAATGATAGACTTCAACAATTGGTTAAGCTTCTGGTGTCATTCTAAGGGGATCCATTATCTGTCTGCTTGGGATAACATGGTCGACAGACCACGATGCTTTGCCACAGATGGCCTGCACCTGTCGCCCCTGGGATTCCGGATACTGGCTAAGGTTCTTGCTGCCCCTATAGTGCCTTTTTTAGGCAGGGTTCAAATAACAAATTCACCACCATAACAGGAACAGGCAAACAAAAACTGAAGGTAGTGCGACGTAATGCTAGAAGTCTAAATCTCAAAATGCACTCACTTGAGGCACTCCTTAAAATGGAGAACATCGATATCTGTGCAGTGACTGAGACCTGGTTCAAGGCTACAGAGAGCACCCCTGCACTACCAGGCTATAACTCATACCACACTTTTCGGCCATGTAACCTGGATCGAAACACCAAAGGCAGAGGTGTGTCCATATTCATTAAGGATATCCACACCTCCAGGCTAGTTGCTCAGCATAATGCATCCGAGATTATACAAGTGCAACTAACTCTGGGCAAAACTGCAATCCAAATTGTAGCTTGCTACAGATCCCCCACCATGCCCCAGGATTCTCACTCCTCTTTTCTTGATGTACTGGAAAATATTAGGGTTCAACCAAACACCCTAATAATGGGCGACTTCAACTACCCCACCATTAACTGGGAAAACTACTCATGTACCAACTCCTTAGCTCAACGCTTTCTGGAATTCATAAACTCCAATGCCCTAGATCAACTTATCCACACCCCCACCAGGAGCAACAATATCCTAGAACTAGTCATTACCAACATGAGTAACCGGTGTTCCACACCTGAAGTCAACTCCTCATTGGTCCGATCCGACCATAAGCTTATCACCCTTGATATCCACATCCTGCCCCCACCTCCATTAAGGAAACCACAGTAAAAAATTTCTCCAAAGCCAACTTCATACTTCTTAAGACAGAAGTGGTGAACTTCATGACACCCATGCAGATGGACAATACAGTTACAACTGCTGAATCCTACACAAATGCACTCTATAAGCACTTACACGAGTGCATGGACGCTATCCTCCAAAAAAAGGAAGCCAATCTGATGGTCCCCTGCTATAAACAAACTGTACAACAGAAGGAAGAAACTTTTGCAAAAGAGTAAAATCCCATGAGTGAAGGAGCTCCCTGGTCAGCCTCAGTAAGAAGCTGAGATCCCTTATAGGATCCTCCAAAACTAGCTACAAAAACAAAATTGCCACTAAATTCAAGGACAACCACAAAGCATTCTATAGCTATGTCAAGACTCTAGATGGCAACACCGAGATCTGCTCAGAATTACAGCACAAAGGCACAGAAATTACAGAACCAACTGATATTGTCAACATCCTGGCAGATCAGTTCAGTGCTAACTTTACCCCCCCCCCCCCACTCACCCACTAAAGGGCCCATATCTATACAGGAAGAATGCAGAGTCCCTGTAATCATAACTACACAGGTAAAAGCTGCACTCTCTAAAGCCAAAAACACAGCATCCATGGAACCGGACAACATCCCAGGCTGCATTTTACACGAACTTCAGAATGAACTGGCTCCCCACTTAAGCACCATGTTCAATAATAGCCTCGCATCAGGCTTTGTTCCTACTGAATGGTGCACAGCAACAATTATCCCACTCCACAAAGGGGGAGCCACCATTGATCTCGGGAACTATCGACCTATTAGCCTGACGAGCCTGGTCTGCAAGGCCATGGAACGTATCATCATGGAACTCATAAACAAAGACATTGGTAACCTCCAAACTCTGGACCCCACCCAGTTCGGGTTTGTGAAAGGCAGATCATGCCTCCTGAACTTGATCGACTTCTTTGAGGCAGTCACCAAAGCCGTGGATGAGGGTAAGGTGATTCACACAGCCTACCTTGACCTCACCAAGGCTTTCGACACCATCCCCCATTCTGGAATTATAGCTAAACTCACTAAACTAGGTATAAATCCCTATGTCACAAGATGGGTTGCCAACTGGCACACTGACAGAACCCACACTGTAAAAGTTGCAGATCTGACCACAAGGCAGTGACAAGTGGAGTGCCACAGGGTTCTGTCCTGGGACCTCTCCTGTTTGGTATCTACTTCTCTGTAGTACAGGCTAACACAGATGGCCTCTGGCTGATGAAGTTTGCAGATGACTGCAAACTAGGAGCCATAGTCAAGTCCCCAAATGATATGGACATCCTACAGAAGGGTCTCACTGAGACAGATGCCTGGTGTCAGAGCCATGGCCTCAAGCTCAATGCCAAAAAGTGCAGTGTCATCCCCTTTGGTAAAAACTCAGTACCCATGAACTACCACATAGGCAGCAATCTACTTAACACCGAATGCGTGATAAGAGACCTTGGGACCCAGGTGGACAGTAGTCTCTCCTTTGATAGTCACATCACCACAGTAGTCAGGAAGTCCTTCTACATGGCACAACTCATAATAAAAAGGTTCTCATCCAGGAAAAAAGAGGTAATTGTTCCTCTCTACTCATCACTCATTAGACCCATTATAGAGTACAACGCCCCTTTTGGAATGTACCTCACAAGACATCTACAGCAGCTGGAAAGGCCACAGAAGTACCTCACAAAGAGGATTACTGGCCTCAGACAAATGCCCTACACTGACCACCTTAAAAAAAACTCCAGCTTTACTCCATAGCATATCGCCTACTCTGAGGTGATCTCTGCCTAACATATAAAGCTATGTCAAACCCAGAGCTGTTGGACATGCTACACCTAAAGAAATCCCAATTCCTCCAAGCTACACGCTCTAGGGACCTAAACCTTGTCACCACAATAAACAGGACACGCTGGAGGGATAGATTCCTGTCCCAGAGACTTCCTATACTCAGGAACAAGCTACCAATCTATGTCAAGCAAAGTTCTTCATTAGCAATCTTCAAGAAAAATCTTGATAAGTGGATGGGAAATAGGAAATACACCCCGGGGATCACTTCTGTGTCTCTGCTGGACAGTGGCACAGGAAAATAACTTTCTTGGGTGGCGTAAGCTATGGTACTTTGCTGGCTAGGCTTATGTAGGCCCTTGGGCCGATAGCCTAGTACCTACCTATGAACCTATGAACTTAATAACCATATGAGTAGAGTGTGGAAAGGAGACTGTAATACCTCTGTCAGACCTTAAACTGAATTTTACTAAATTTTTTAGCCTGTTCAATGAATGATCATGGGGAGAACCTGGCACATTGGAGACTGGATCAGCAACTGGCATACTGAGATGTTAAACAGGCACTGTCAGATTCACTGACTCTGGAGTTGTCAGATTACTTTTCACTTTTTCATTTGTGCACACACAGCGTTGATGAGTTTTACAGTGTTATTGGTACTTAGGGACATGGAAGAATTTATGACCCCCATGTTACTATCTGACTAAGTAAAGACTGTCACAAGTTTAAAGCCCCATTCATTTATTTAGTATTTGTTAACTAGATTAGTAAACTGATCCCACTGACCTTTGTTTCTTTGGCTGTTTGGATTAATGACAAATTTGTCATATCAGGAGAGATTATTCTATGGGTTAAAAGCCAGGAAACTGAGATCGGTCTCTGACAGACGGAGGACAAAGTTAAAATTATATTTACTACCCAAGGGTAAAGCTATACATATTATTCAAGACAGAGCAAAATCCTGTTGTTGAAATTTTAAAATGAGAGGAACACTCATGACAAAGGCAAACTGAGGAGGAACTCAAGAACAAGTTAAAGATGTCACATTCTTCAGCGATGACTACAGGATTATTTTTGCGGCAGCTGATATGCATTTGAGATTACGTGTAACTGTCTGCATTCTTGCAACACAGAGGTTACACTGCTAAAAGACAGGAGACTATTTAACATCTGATTGTGGTACAGACATTAGCTGAAGTGTCAACATTGCCAGAAGAGAGAGTTATGGTTAAAAGCTAAGCTCACCTTAAGGGTTAAGGTTGTCTAGAACAGAGAAATCAATATGTGGACTTGACTGTGAAATATGCATTAGTAACTAACCTGATAAAACATTTATTTGCTGTATATGCTGAACAGCATGAGGCAGTTACGTTAGGACATAGATGACCATGAGTTAGATGAGTGGGAAAACAAGGAACAAAACCAGACCCATTAAGAATATGGAGAACTCGTATGCAACAGTGATGGCAAAGCTTCAGCAATAGAACTGGTTTGGATTCCCTTGTCAGGATACTCATTTCCCCCCTCTGAACCTTAAAATAAATTGACAGCTTATGAGCTAATAAGTTGTCACAATCACAATGGCTTATCAGACAGGTTGCAAAACTGTCTAACTAGGTAATGACCTTGAAAAACTACAGAAGTATATGATACAGTTTACAAGCTAATGTCTCATAAACAGTCAAAATAGTAATTCACACAATGCATACACCAAATACATACACTCATTCTGCAACCCCCCCCCAAAAAAAGTTGCCAGTCTAAATTTATCACCTAGAAATTAGGTTTTCTCTTTTATGACAATTTTATTTGTTTATGGAAAAGCCCACTGTCTACCTTACTAGCTATCTTTAACCTTAATGTTGTCTCTGCTCCTGACCCTAGCCTTAAACCTTACTTTATAATAAAAAAAAAACTTTCCATAACACTACTACTAGTATTTAAACTATGTCTAATACTGCTGTTTGGATGTTATATTTTATTTTATTTTTAATTTGAACTGATAGCAAAAGGAGTCTGTCTTTTTTTTTTTTATAGGTTTACGGTAGGATTTAAATGTTTCTTTGCTGGTATTTTGAGTTCTGGATATTTATATGTCTCCATTATGTCCTGTTGGTGTTTTGGAGTCAGTATTTGAGCATCTGTATTATGTTGTATTGGTCTTTTTAAATATAACCATATAGATAGATACATGCTAGTATACATAAATATATGTTTACAGTTCCCCCAGAGGGTTCTCCTTTAATTTCAGTTAGTCATTTACAGTTAAAGCACTAATTTCTCTTAGTAATATATATTAGTAATATATATATATATATATATATATATATATATATATATATATATATATATATATATATATATGTATATCTATTGAAATTTCGAATCAGCTTTGGTTAACCAAAAAAAAAAAAAAAATGGTTTACCCGAAATGCTGAATACGGAATTTTGAATAGTAGCCCAAAGCGAAAATGAATACATTGACCATCGTGGTTCGATGTATTCGACATAGCAGGAGGCGACATCACTCACCTCCTGCTATGCACATTAACGTACTGTTGAATTTTACAGTCAATGGTACGTTGCTCCTACTATTTTGCAGGGGGAGCTAAACCCCCTGCACCCCATATGTGGGAGGGCTGCATCCCCACACTCCTCTACACATTAAATATACCAACTCTGAGATTGCACTACAGTGAGGAATTGGGCTAATTCCTTGTTCGTCACTGAAGCACAACCTCCCTGCTCAGTGTTGAACCAAAATGATCGACCTACACTACCCATTCACTGTAGTGTAAGTCGATCGATTTCGGGTCGACTTTCGACCATATGCTGGTCAACCGATGCAGTTTCAAACTTGTCAGAGTAAACTATATATATATATATATATATATATATATATATATATATATATATATATATACAAACATACATAGATGAGAGGTAGATGGAATATTCAATGGAAAATGTTAATTGAGACTAGTATTTTGGTTAATTTCCTTTGTAAACATGTTATCATCTGAATATTTCAGATAGCTGGATTCTAATGGATCAAACCATTCTAATACATCCTGAGATACCAGACTGGGAAAAAAGTCTGTACACTGTTCTTCATTTTGTAAACTTTTGTGATTCTGTGTATTTATGAAAGCAAATTCTTTGTCTTTCTTCTTGCTTTATAGTTTTGGAAATATATGCATTTATACTTGTCCTGGTTGTTGTGCATCATGCCTTTCAACTGTACAGATTTTCAAGTAATGCACAGATTTTGTTTTCATATTTTTGGTCTGTTTGTCATAAAATTTGTGTTCTGGCAAATTCTTGAGGCTTGAAGCCACTAAATAATGATTGACAGTTGAGTTTCAGACTTCATGTCTATCAGAAAATGTATGCTAACACATAACCCGTTATTCTAGCAACTATCTAAGTACATAAGAGCAATATTTAAAATATGTCCGTATTTTTGGACCTTTGTCCTCCCATTATTTTGGCTCTGTTCAGATTTTATGCAGTAGGAGGTTGAGAGGTATGCACAAGCATAATTTAAACATTTCTAGTATTATTTGATATATTATGTAGCTTTGATACATGACTCTGACTGAACTGCATGTGTCTTTAATGTGCACTGCTACAGCAGTTTGAGTCAGACTGATCCAACAGAGTCTGCACAATAGATTTTGTACCTGCTCATTAATAGTGTAGCCCCATGCATTCTGGCCATGATTTGGATCCCAATATCCTTGTGCTTGTCGTTTCAGCCTTATGAACTGATTTGCTTCTTCATCTGATATGAACGGCGCACTGAATAAGCCTGCATTTGAGAAGAAAAGGAAAGCAAAATAATTAACGGGTTTGTTATAACAGAGGGCATAAAAAAAAAAGATTACTTAATCTCACACGGTTAAATATTCATGTTAAAGATGTTCCTACTGAATTTTTTTTCGGTTTTGGAAAAGTGCCAGTTTTGATCCATGCAGTAGACAATGCTTTGTTTGACACACAGGACAATATCCAGACAAAACTCCAACTAATTCAACAATCACTGATTTATGTACTTTGCTGTTCATAATTCCTACCATTTTGTAGTTTGTTTCCTTTCAAGCCTTCATCCCACTTATTCTGTAATTCATCTTTTTCATATTTCCTTTTCTTTCAGACACTAACTCAACATATTTAAACATTTAATGGCAATGTATTCTGACTCTATACTTTTCTACGTCAGTTTATTCCTACATTTTGAATTTATGTGAAATACTTTTTTGCACGTAGTACTGTTTTGATGATTAACAACCACCGAATATCACTGTTAGACTTATATGTTACCTTCTGGGATCTTCTTGAAAGGCACATTTCTGATCTGTTATGTTTGTTGTATGAAAAAATAAAGAAAAAATGGTGCCTGCCTTTTCATGTCAGGGTGATATTCATGTCTTTGTGATCATAAGAAGTGTCCTATAGAACTAAGTCTGAAGATGTGGGGGGATGTCCCCATTAAAAAGTCATTTTGGCCTCAGTGTGATGACACATTGTTTAGAGAAGCTTTCAAAATTGAACTACTCATTTCCTGCTTCACTGATTGATTACGTCTTTATTTATTTTAGAATATATATTCAATTAATATACAAGGGTCTAAACTGATTCTGAATATTGTTTTGGGGCTAAAACTGACCATTGTGGCCCTGAGTGTCAAAAATAAGTGGTTAAAATAATACTTATTAGATACATTTAAATAACTAGAGAAAATTAAATAGAATTTATATGGTCTAAATCTATATTTTTTTAGGCCAGGAATGAATATAGAAGATATAGCTGATTCATGCATACTTTCTTTAAACACATTATATTGCTTATGTTAAAATTCATACACACTACTTCACCCATATGTAAATTAATTTGAATGCAAACACTGTTTTAAATCTTATACAGTTCTTTAAACAACTATATATATATATATATATATATATATATATATATATATATATATATATAAAAATGTAAGAGTGGTACAGGATATGTATGAGGGTAGTGTGACAGCGGTGAGGTCTGCGGTGGGAGTGACGGATGCGTTTAAGGTGGAGGTGGGGTTACATCATGGATCAGCTCTGAGCCCTTTCTTATTTGCAATGGTGATGGACAGGTTGACAGACGAGATCAGACAGGAGTCCCCAGGGACTATGATGTTTGCAGATGACATTTTGATCTGTAGTTACTGTAGGGAACAGGTGGAGGAGACCCTGGAAAGGTGGAGATATGCTTTAGAGAGAAGAGGAATGAAGGTCAGCAGGACTAAGACAGAATATATGTGTGTGAATGAGAGGGAGGATAGAGGAATGGTGAGGATGCAGGGGGTAGAGATGGCGAATGTGGATGAGTTTAAATACTTGGGGTCAATAGTTCAGAGTAACGGTGAGTGTGGAAGAGAAGTGAAGAAGAGAGTACAGGCAGTAGTGAGTGGTTGGAGAAGAGTGTCAGGAGTGGTTTCTGACAGACGAGTACCTGTAAGAGTGAAAGGGAAGGTCTACAAGAGGGTAGTGAGACCAGCTATGTTATATGGGTTGGAGACAGTGGCATTGACAAAAAGGCAGGAGTTTGAGCTGGATGTGGCAGAATTAAAGATGTTAAGATTTGCACTGGGTGTGACAAGGGTGGACAGGATTAGGAATAAGTATATTAGAGGGTTAGCCCAGGTTGGAAGGTTTGGAGACAAAGCCAGAGAGGCACGATTATGTTGGTTTGGACATGCGCTGAGGAGGGATGCTGAGTATATTGGGAAAAAGGATGAAGCTACCAGGTAACAGAAAAAGAGGAAGGCCTAAGATAAGGTTTATGGATGTGGTGAGAGAGGACATGCAGGTGGTTGGTGTGACAGAGCAAGATGCAGAGGACAGGAAGAAATGGAAACAGGTGATCTGCTGTGGCGACCCCTAATGGGAACAGCCGGAAGAAGATGATGATATATATAAAAAATAACTAGTAAATAATTACTATAATAATTACTCCAGTAAGTGTTTTACAACTGTAAATGCCTATTTATGTTGAATTGTATTAGACATTTTACAACTGTATATGTTTATGTTGAATTGTGTTAGACATCTAATATGTTTTATGCTTTATTATTGATGTTACTATGGCATACACCAAGTTGTTACTAGTATAATAGTATGTATGGTCTATTTGCATAGCTGCACCTTGTTCACTAATGTTATTCATGTAATTGTGCTGTGTGTAGACAGCTCATACTAGTGTCTAAATTATTTCTATAAGTTTGTGCTGTTACTGGTGGATAGAATCACATTAGAGAACCACAACAGATTGCTGCTCACTATATTTTTATCTGTGGCTGCATAACTCTCTGGGTTTTTGTTTTCTAATGTTCTTCCAATTGGCTCAGTATCTGCATATACTAAGTAGTGCTTCAGGACATTGTCCTGCATGTGGTAGCTATTTGCTCAGTGTGTTTTTTATAATCTTTATAATATATATTTACCATCTCAAAAGTGCTTACTCCTCTCTGTACTCTTCTTTTCTAGACCTAACACCACTCTTAAGTATTCAACTGCGGTACCACCTTTAGCATTCCTATAAGGAAAGCGCAGTCCGGGTCTGAACTGTCTGCAAACAGCTACAGTTAACTTTGAGTATGTGTCTAACTGTTTGAGCCAATCTTCCTTTTCCCCTGGAGAGCACTGTGCTTTGGCTGTAAGCTGCCCCCCCCCCACCACCACCACCACACACATCTTCCACTTTCTCTTATTCCCTTCTGTTAGCAAATAGTATCCATAACTGATCAATACTGTGTGTTTGTTTATTTAAACTATACCACAGTAGCCTACTGATACAAGGTTATCCTGCTTTTCCACCTGAGAAATTAAGACAAGACTTACAGTTTCAGAGCAGTCCTTGGTCAATTGTGATTGTTCTTAACACATACTTGTCTTGCTTTGTGATTATTTCCAGCCCCTCATACAAGAACCTAACAGGGTCTCTATCTGCTTCGCTCCCCGCCCTGCCCCCTATTCCCTCCCGCCCCCAGTGGTCCCACCTTTATTGCACTCAAACCCCTCCCATCTTTCCAATAGCCAACCACAGCGCTAACCGAACACTACCTCCTCCATATTCCCTCTACTATCACACCTCCTCAACTGACATGTACAAGCATACCTTTCCTTTGCTCACTGCATGCACTCTCCTTGCATATCTTACATCCTACCAAAGCTCCATCATTCCCCCACTCAACCACTACCACTGTACTACTACTCACACCACCACCCATGTCTCACCCATACTCAGCTCCCCTCCCACCAGCTCAAGAACCATCCCTATGCACCCCCACATATTCTACCAACTATATTACTCAAATGTAAAGCATCCCTACAACTTAACATAGTAACTCTCCCACCATACCTATTACCCACAGAGAACAATCATAACATTTCCCTTATAAACAAACACATTCAAAAACTAAGAAAACTAATAATCTCATGCATATCAAAACTAGCCCTAAGTGGAGACATCCACCCCAACCCTGGCCCTACCATCTCCAACCCCAATCCTCATAATCAGACTAGAAACCACAACTTCTCCCATATTACAGCCAATAGAAAGCCAAGTGACTTCCTTCTACTAAGCCTAAATATTAGAAGTATATCCAACAAAGTCCATGAACTCCATGCCACCATAGACTTATACTCCCCAGATATAGTCGTCCTGACAGAAACCTGGTTAAAACCTCACATTACCAGTGAGCAAATACTCCCTACAGGTTACGGCATACTAAGAGTAGACCGGCTAAACAAAAAAAGGAGGTGGTGTAGCTATAATATTTAAACAACATCTAAACATCCAGATCTTAAAATCATCAGCTCCACAAATAGGCAATGAAGAAATAATATATACCAACCTCAAAATTAACCTAAACAAAACCATCAACATAATTGGATGCTACTTCCCACCTGGCCAAAACATCCCTCCACTAGAAAACCTCCTCAGCTGGTCTACTCACCATCTCCCCCAAGAAACTATCATCTTAGGTGATTTCAATATTGACTGGCAATCCTGTTCTGGCAACAATCCAACACATCATGTACACCTTCATGGCTTCACCCAACTAGTCCAGTCACCAACAAGGATAAATAAAAACTCCAGCAAGCACTCTACCCTGGATTGGATACTAGTCAGTAAGAATCCCCAGTCATATATAACAGGCTGCTTATCAGATAGCCTCAGTGATCACTCCCCAACATTCCTACTCAAAAAATACCTGTACCAAGCTAAACCTGTCATCTATCGTCAAAAAATAAACTTTAACCCACTCACATTCATCTCATCCCTCAAAGAATGTAACTGGCATGCTCTAAAGTACCTCAGTCTAGATGACGCAGTTGAATCTTTTAATACTACCTTCCTGAACATCCTTAATTACCATGCCCCCATAAGATTTTCCAGAACCAAAGCACAACCCTCCCCATGGCTACAGAAAACCACTAAGTCAGAAATGAAAAACAGGGATAAAGCCTGGGAGCACTGGCGCAAAACCAAAACCCCGCAGCTAGACAGAAATTCCTAGAACTACGCAATAGAGTCAAAAAGCTAATAAAACGGGACGAATTCCAATACTACCAGTCTGCCCTAGACTCCTCACAACACAGCCCCAAACAATTCTGGTCCTCCATAAACTCCATCCTCCACCCAGGTAAAGTCAGTACCCCTCCTCCTAACATCCCTCACTCCTCAGAAAATATTGCTACCTCATTCAACACACACTTCACCGAAACCATACTATCACTAGCTAAACAACACAACCCCCCTCCCCTCCAACCCACACCTTCAACTAGTAATCTCCCCACTGCCTTCTCTTTCTCCTGTACCTACCTCCAACATAAAAAACTCTTAACTAAACTTAAACCCACCAAATTAGCAGCAGACAACCTCCCAAGTGAATACCTACAAATCGCAGCTGATGCTCTGGCCTACCCAGTATCCATCTTGATTAACCGATCTCTGTCAGAAAGTTACGTTCCCACATTGTGGAAAGTCTCACATATAATTCCCCTCCACAAAGGCGGACCCTCTGCAGAACTAACCAATTACCGCCCCATAGCTATTCTCTCTCCACTCTCCAAAATACTAGAGAGATGCATACACTCTCAGGTCTCACACTACCTCCTTACTAACAACCTCCTTTCCAGTACTCAGCATGGTTTCTGACCAAACCATAGCACCACCACTGCCTTACTCTCCTTTACTAACACTATCCTTCAGCATAAAAACAATGGCTATCTCTCCTCTGCTACTTTCCTAGACCTATCTAAAGCATTTGACATGGTCCCACACAAACAACTTATCTCTGTCCTCAATAACCTATCCTTCTCACAATCAGTCACCAACTGGTTTCAGAGTTACCTGTCTGACCGCCAACAATCCGTTGTATGGCAGAATGGCATATCTCCCCAACTACCTGTCTCCATAGGGGTTCCCCAAGGATCCATCCTTGGACCCCTACTTTTCTCTGTTTACACCAATAATCTAGCCTCTGCCACCAAACATGGCACACTCATCCAATACGCAGATGACTCTACCATCATCTGCTCAGCCCAGTCCCTACCCAAACTGCAAAAAGTCACACAGGAAGCCTTTTCCTCTGTTGAAACATGGTTATCCGATGCCCAATTAATACTCAACCCAAACAAACTAAACTACTCATCTTCCAACCCACCAAACATACTCAAAACAACTCTCACTTTAACATCACAGCAAAAGACAACACCACTATATACCCAACTGAACACACCAAATTGCTAGGAGTGGAAATAGACAAACTAAAATTTGACATTCACATATCCATGACCATAAAAAAAGTCCACAAAAAACTAGGAGCATTATACAGAAATAAACAATTTCTCACCAAAGCAGCAAAGATTTCAATAGCAAATTCCCACCTTATCTCCACCCTACTTTATGCCTCTCCAGTATATACCAACCTAAGGCAATGTGATCTAAACAAGAGACCTGCTACAACAAAATCGCAAAATTCGCCACAGGGGCATCCTACCGTAGTCACCACTGTCTCTCACTTGCTGAACTGGGCTGGCTTGAACTCCCTCACCTCCTTCAGTGGTATCAACTCTCACTCACCCACAAACTAGTATACCATCCACTAAATGTCCCATCCCTCCAGAATCTACTCCAACCCTATCGCACCACCAGACCACTAAGATCCAGCAACAAAAATCACTTGCAGATCACTAAAGCCAATAACTCTGCTGGTGAAGCACTATTCTCTTGCGCCATAGCCAAATTATGGAACTCACTCCCACCCACAATTACCTCCGTACCATCATGCACCAACTTCAAAACTTTATTAAAAGCGCACCTTAAAACATGCTGGCTATGCCCTTGCAACTCCCACTCTAATATCATCCACCCCATCCAACTACTACCTTTCTTTCACCTCCACTAACTACCTTGATGATAGCAAGCTCAGATGCTCATAAGCCTAGTACTTATTATACAGCAGGAACTTCTCATTGTTACATTTGTTAATGCCTGTTATGTACTTCACAGATAAAGATTCTAGTTGTCTACTGATGTACTATGTTCTTCATCTGTAAATATGTTGTAAGTAATTTCTATGTTAAATTGTTAATCACTATGTAATCCAATGTAACTACTGTCTGTTTATTTTACTGTGGAGCTTTTCTCCCAAGGCCTCCGCTGAAAATGGACCCACGTCCAGTCGGACACTCCCGGTCAATAAATTTAAATAAATAAATAAATAAATAAATATACACTATTTACATCAAATGCCTGCAATCAATATGAAAACATTCAATAGAATTCCATTTTTGGGATGTTGGAGAGATTAGTAATGATCAATTCATTGTAAAAGTCAATGAACTGTTATCTAGTGAGCCCAGTGTCTCAATGAATGCATCCTTTTGGCCTCAGATCCGTATCTGCAGCTTTTTATGGCTGACATAAGCAACCACAGTACTATGAAATTTCTGACTATACTATGTGCCATAAGTGTTAGGCTATTTTTCTGTTGTATACATAATGAGTGAGATAAGGAAAACTGGCTGAGGTGCTACTATTCAATTAACTAATCGCCCTCCAGATAAATACAACTTATCCCAAAGCACAGTCACATCTATAATGGTTATATTAATTTGGGTAATACAGGGGGTCTCCATCTCACATGAAGGGTCAGAGAGCCCAACAGTCCATTTTCAATGACCAAAGAATAAAAGAAAGAAGCTTTGATTAATCATTCTTCTTCCACTTTCTATCTGGTGATTTTCATGCAGCCAACAAATAGCATAACTTTCCTCATACTACTATGGTACACTGCATGTTGAATTTATATCACTATGTGCACATTCCGTGGAAAGAAATGGAGGAGTAACTTAGCAGTGCTACAGTGCACTTCATATTACCAACTGCCGTCACTTTGCCATTACCACATCTGCTTTGTTTCCAACAAGAAAGTATTTCTCTTTACGTATACCTGAATTACTTTACTGATTTCCTTGCAATTGTTTTCCTTCTTTGAAAGTCCACTTTTTCAGATATTAATACATGTGCAATGCCTAGACTAAGCCTATATTATTATGGCACAATGGACAGTTATATGTAGTATTCTTGTTATAATATATATATATATATATATATATATATATATATATATATATATATATATATATATCTACACACACACACACACACACACACACACACACATACACACACACACACACACACATACACACACATACACACACATACAAACACACATACACACACATACACACACACACATTTATTTTTGGCCCTCTTCCAGCTAACCATCAGTTCCTTCTGGTGTCTTTCCTTGATCACCAGATTTACTGAACCCTCTTGCCTTCCTTGGACTTCCTCCAATATTGTTTGAGGCCAACCAAGAGACAAAAGCATCCAGGGGCTCTCCCCACCCTTGTGCCTGCCTAGTAACACCTTGAGGATGAGGCTTGCAATGGGTGTTGGCACTGGACCAAACTTTATTTCTGCAAGAGTCTAACACCATCAGTACCCAAACCCACCCTCACACAGCACTACAGTGTTGTGTCTCCAGTCATTACTATTGAAACCTGATTATGAGAGCATGCTTAGTGCATGCACTATGTCCTCCACACCACCAGAATGTCCACTTTCCCTGCCTTCATTGTTGAACTTCCAAACTGCTATTTGATCTTGAGTTGTCTGGACTGTAGTCAGGGCTTTATCTCTCTATGCCACTGACATAGCAAACATCCAAAATGCCAACACAAGCTATAAAATATTCATATGATCACAGAATACTGGAATACTTTGTGGGAGATCGCTGTATAGATGGGAGTATGAATTTGACCTTTTCCCCTTTGTTATGCAGTCTCAGAGTTGGTATATATATATATATATATATATATATATATATATATATATATATATATATATATATATATCTATAAAAGAAGGTGCAGGGTGTTTGTCCTGCCTGCAGAAAAAAGTTTTTCTTTTTTTAGGTAATTTGATTTTCTATCATTTAAGATCAATCTTTTGTGGTCCAATGAATTTTTGTTTATGGTACACACAAATATGGCACCAGACAGTATGACAGCTGGATCTAGGTGATATATATCTATATATACATATCTATATATCAGTCTGTCTATCTATTTATCTGTCTATGGTTGTACTAAACATTATTAAAAATTCCAAAGCTTCTAACATCAACATATAAAAATAAAAAAAAAAACCTTTGTAAAATGTGTTTTGCAGAGGGTCAAGCTACATGCAACTCCATGTAGGGACTGTGCCTCCAGTCCCCCTGCAAGTTGTGTATCTATATATATATCTATATATCTATCTATATATATATATATATATATATATATATATATATATATATATGCGTGTGTGTGTGTGTGTTTGTATATATTTATATATATATATATCTGCGTGTGTGTGTGTGTGTGTGTGTGTGTGTGTGTGTGTGTGTGTGTGTGTGTGTGTGTGTAGAGAACCACCTGGCGTGCTGAACATTGGCTGTAGCTGATAGTCATTGTTGATGTGAAATTGTATGATTAACAATTATACCACTGAGGACAACACTTAGCACACACTTTGGCTTCTGGATAGAATAATTCAGTCTTGACCATCCTGCTACAACTTTTAACATTTTAAATGGCCAAAGATTAGTTCATCAACATACAGAAAATATCAACAATAATAATTTCTGTGAAGGCTGCCAGCCCAGCTAGCTAGAATTTTGTAAATAATTCTATGTTATTTGTGAATAGTAATATGATTTCTATGCTTGTCCTACAATTGTAAGAAACTA
>NC_056735.1:660746196-660788696 GCF_019279795.1 Protopterus annectens
ATATAATAAATTACATGATCTTGCATCCACTCTAAGAAATCCTAAATACAAACTGGCAAATCAGACACATGCCTTTTCGAAGCATTTCTAAACTACTTGAAAGTGCATGGATTCTTTTACATTTTGGTGCTTTAATCACAATATGATCTATGGCATTTTGAAGATTTGAATGCAAGACGCAGTATTTTTTATTAGTGCACCAGTATTAATAAAGCCATGCCCATACAAGATGGTAGACATTCATATACAAATACATCATCTTTTGTTTGTAGGAAGAGGTGACCCTCCCTGCCTCGAATGCCTGGTTACTGAAGCTAACATACTGCAGCTGACTGATGCCTCTGCTCCAAATGTCTTCTTTGACTCTCAGCCCTAGCTTCTTGAATGTTTCAGTTAATCTGTTCTGAACACTACACTGTTGTACCTCCTTCATCACCGACCCACTCAGTGGAGTAATACATCCTCATGTCCAGACCAGATTGTTCCACTGCAGCTATTGTCTCATCTTCAACCTTTCTGGTTCATTTTAGGGCCCTAACAACTCCCTGTAACTGTTTTCTGCACTCAGATCATATCTCCTTTTCGAGATGTTTTCTATGTAGTATAGTCTAAAGATGTTGTGTGTCTCATATTTAATTTCTTGCACTCCATGAACATCTTTTTAGCATCTTCTAAACTCTCTGTATTAGCACAGTATGTCTCCTTCATACAATGCAGGGTTTTCAGATCTGGAAAAACTATCCAAACTTGGGTACATTTTTAGAAGGAGAAGAATTCATAACTTTTCTCTGGAATCACTTTATTCAGCCATACCTTGGCTGATAATACATCTCACTGAAAGTGGTTCTTCATCCCTTTTGAAATATTTATACCTAGGCTCATTTTCTGCCCACTGGATGGGAATTCTACCACTCCAGATGGTATTCTCCTTCTGTGTTGTCCCTTCATAAAGTGAACACTTTGGACTCGTTGGGACTGAACCTATGCCACCTGTTTTCTTATTACGTAACACTTGTGGTCCTGCTTTAATCTTATCGCCATTCTTCAAAGTTCCTCCCTTTCTGAGGTTATTCACAGAGAAATGTATAATATTATACATACTTTCAAAATTATGCCTGTGTGTTAGCCGTGAAAGAGGTATGTGTAATATTAAATGTATGCATTGAGTAATACATGGCTCAGAGACACATTAGTCTTTTCTTTGAACCCCCACTCCCCCACCAAGATTATGCTATGTGTCCTTCCTATTTCTCCACCCTTTAGCTCATTATTTTGTTAATTATGCTGTTCTTTGTTTCCATGGTATCATCTTAGGTAGAGCTGATTCAAAGGCCTTATCGAAGACAACAGTGACAATATGTTGTAGATGAGTCCAATCTAATTCTCATGTCTTGTCTTGTCTTGCTGTCTTAAAATCAGGGTAAGGTTATTGTGACATGATTTCTAGGCAGTAAGCTTCATCTAGTATACCTCTAGTCTTTTGGAACTGTTTAATCTTTCAGTGATCTGCTGAACAGATCAGTGAAAGCATCCATTAGCCCTTGGCTAGAAGCATAAGTATGGATGGTATTCCATGCGGCTACCATGCCCTATTCTATCTTAGTTCAAGCAGTTCTCACTCCAAGGTTCACCTTTCTATCATTTCATCAATCCACATGCCCAAAGTTGTCCAGGTTTTCCTACCTATGATGGCACCTGGCCTTCCTTTTTCTATATGAGCACCACAGCAAATAATTTGCTTAGGATCCCTGTTTGCTTTTTTCACACTTATCAACTGTCCTTGACTTTGCAGGACATCAGTGGTTTTGCCTGATGTTTTTGCTATCTCTCTCATAACATTTTAATCTCCTGGTAGATTACTGAGGATTATAATCAGTCTGTAATGCCAGACAATTACTATGACCCCAAGAGCTGTGTTGTCCTGAGCTTTATATTGCTGGCAAGTTCACACTTGATAAACTGGTCTGAGGGGAGTGCCAGAAAACAGCAACTCAAAGCATGACACCCTTAATGGCTCACTTAATCAGAGAACCTAATATATAACAGGATCACACTGGAGATCATGCCTGAAGAGAAGCCTGAGTGTAATGTTTGCAAACATGTCTGATGGCTCATCAGCCAAAACATCCTAGCCAACGCCAGCCCAAGAAGGTGAATGGAGTGGCCATGTTGATTCACCACCCACAGGATAAAGACTGCTGGTTTGTTTATTTATTTATTCATTTGCATTTGTTGACAAGGGTAAGACATTGATCAAAACTGACTGAATTCAGCCTTAGCTCAGCAGCACAAAACACCAAGACATTTGCACTCATACAAAGGTAAATAGCTTTGAGTAGGAGTGATTAACATGATGAAAAAAGTTATAGAGTGATTGGGGACTAACTAAATTATGTACAATCCAGCAGATAATGATGACAGATATATCTACATATTTACACAATCACAGAGTAGGGGAGGGAGGTAAAGATAGTGCTAAGACAAGAAGTTCAGTTGTATTAACAAGAAAAAAATGTGTGGATAGTGGAGAACAAAAAGAGTATAAATTATGATATCATAATAGATATAAGGCAGAGCTTATGAGGGAGGCTGAAAAGTACCAGATAGAGTTACCTGGTCTTACCTCTGTACAATACAGAGTTGGGTACCAGACTTCATGAGTTGAGTGTTCTCTTTTCTTCTTTAGAACTCACGTTTGGGAAAGCCCAAGATAAGTATACGTGTACTAGCTGGTCCCTGGATGTTCATAGGTTCATAGTTTAGTACTAAGCTGACTGCCCTTGTGGGCCATTTTAAGCCTAGCCAATTATCCCTTGTGAGACTCAAACCCTGCAACTTGTGTTTGTAAGACAAACACCTTAGCCATTAAGACACCATCCCAATCTTTGTGCTGCACAACTGGATTATATACCATTAGATGACAAGATTATCTCATTGTGACTATAAGCTGCACAAAGGAAAATATTACCTGTTGTTTGTGCATATGTACCCATATATCCAGAGTACTCAGTCTATTTTGAGACTATGGGTGGATTACTTGACAAGATATCACTTACTGAGTTTGTCATTTTTTTGGGAAGCTTCAATGGTCATGTGAAAATAATGCCATGATCCTTAATATAGAGGATAAAGCCTTATGCCCCACATGGCACACATTTGACTAATTACTTGAGAATCTACTGGGGCTAGCAGGAAGATGAGAGACATGACAAATGTTACCCTGCTAATCTATCCTCTGGGGGATGATGTGGGGGTTCTGGAGACATGCGCCTAAAGCACAGAAGCTGTGATAGTGGTACTGCAGCTATGCATTCAGTTTAGAAACATATTAGGTTAGGTAACTTGAGAGACACATCATCACATAGATGGCAGCAGGTCCCCCACAGCAGTGCTACATACTTCTCCATGATGCCAGTTTAGCACATCAGTGGGACAGGGCCTAATAGAATAAACCCTGGTATGTGTAACATATGTGATGCCATAGTCATCTTTGCTTCCATAGTTCCAATTGTAGTTGTAGTGGTTTGCCTCCATCAAAGTGTGAGATATATCATGAGCTAACTAGTGGCTGACTGTCAAGCTGGGGCACTTAGAGGCAAAAAAAGCACAAAAAATACCATGTAAGTATGTAACCATGTGGAAACCTGAAGTGGCATGACTGAAACATAGTAGTAACCCATTTTGATTTCTGTACTAGTTAAGGACACCATGCTTCAACAAAAGACTGCTCACAAATGTACTTTGTATCAGAATTTGATTATCAGCTTTGTAGCTGTTTGCTACCAGACCTGAGGCTGTATATTCTGGACAGCTGTGCCATGAAAGGAGCTGACATGCCCTCTGATTATGACTTGGTGGTGCATTGAGACCAATAGCTAGGGTGCTGGCTAGGAAAACCAGGGAAAACAAATCACATAACTAGTGTGTCCTGGAGACAACTAACTGATGAGCTCATCTCCCTGTTCTAGAGTTCTTCTATATACCTGAGAAGGTCCAGGACATTTTTAAGACCTAAGTAGTTAAGGCAGTGTCAAAAACAGTGACTGAAAAGTGATCAGTGCTTATCACTGCAGTAAATCTAGTAAATGCTACTAGACACCAGCAATAGGAAGAAATTATCAAGTCCGTGCAATTTTAACTGTTAGTTTCCAGATCATTCTAATAAATACTGACATTCCAGGGTGACTGCAGTTGGAGCAGACACTGAAGCAATGACACAATGCAATGCAGCAATTGCCTCATGTACACAGACAACCCTCTCCTCCTACCACCCAACACTACAACCTGCAAGAGATGCACTTACACAGCCAAACTGGAAGCAAAGCTCTCTCCACCCAAGATTGTGCTAGACAGTCAAGAGGCGAAGGTTAACACCAGCACTACACCCCAAGCAACACATAGCCCTTCTAAACCCATACCACCAACACCCACACATAGCAACGCTAAACCCACATATGTGGAGGCCCTTAACAGTAACCTGCCCAAGCAACAAGGACTTCCAAAGCTAAAATGCAAACAAACACCAGTCACAACCAGTGTCACATAGCTCACAACACCAGTGTGCCACCCAACAACAGCCCCAAAGGCAAGACAATGTACCTAACACTTTAGTCATAGGTGACTTTATAGTCAGGTACACTGATGTCCCACTCACCAGGCTGAACAAGGAGAAAATTACAGTCAGTTGCCTGTCGGATGCCAGGATCTGCCACATAATGCATGCCATCAAGTCACTCCACAACAAGTACAAATATGACTCTGTCATTGTCCATGTTGGAGTGAATGACTTGAGACATACCTCCCTGGACTACATGAAAAGAGACATGGAAGAGCTCTCGGATCATGTGGCCCAGGCAGGTATGACAAGCCTAGCCATAATAATTCCCTGGATATTTCTTCCCACAATATTTACTTCCCTGGACCCCTGTCTAGCAGGGTGACTGACATGATCCCTGGGGTGAATTTCCGATCTCCCATCCAATCATCAAGGTTCCTTTTGAAGAGGGCCAAGGAGGTGCTCTGCTTGACATGTATGGGCAGTCTATTCCAGAGTATGGGGAGTCTCTGGGTCATGAACCTATCCCTCCAGCATGTTTTGTTCATTGTGATGACAAGGTTTAGATCCCTGGAGTGTGTGGCTCTGGGGGATTGGGAGTGGAGCATGTCCAACAGCTCAGGGTTTGACATGTCCCTGTATGTTAAGCAGAGATCGCTTCTGAGTAGATGATATGCCACAGAGTATAGCTGGAGTTTTTTAGACGGTCAGCATAGGGCATCTGCTTTAGGCCTGTGATTCTTTTAGTGAGGTATTTCTGCGGCCTTTCCAGCTGTTGCAGATGTCTTGTGAGGTACATACCAAACGGGGTGTTGTACTCTATAATGGCCTTTATGTTAAGCAGAGATCGTCTCTGAGTAGACGATATGCCACAGAGTATAGCTGGAGTTTTTTTAGATGGTCAGCATAGGGCATCTGCTTTAGGCCTGTGATTCTTTTAGTGAGGTATTTCTGCAGCCTTTGCAGCTGTTGCAGATGTCTTTTGAGGTACATACCAAATGGGGCGTTGTACTCTATAATGGATCTAATGAGGGATGAGTACAGTGGGACAATGACCTCCTTTTTTCTGGACTGTTGTTGCAGTGTGGTTATCGAAGTGAGACCACTGTCCACCTGTGTCCCTAAGTCTCTCATCACACTTTCAGTGTTTAGTGTACTGCTACCTATGTGGTAATTTATGAGTACATGTTTTTTCCCCAAAGGGGATAACTATACATTTCTTGGCATTAAGCTTGAGCCCATGGTTCTGGCACCAAGCATCTGTTTCTGTAAGGCCCTTTTGTAGAATATCCACACCATATTCTAATGCCTTCCCTGTAAGGTCAGACCAAAAAATAGTCTCCTTTGAAGTAAAAATAAAACCTGGAACTCCAGCTGAAACTGGAATATTCAGGAACTATTCTAAGGCTAACCCACTGCTATTAAGTCAGAACCTGCCAAAATTTCAAGCCCCCATAAACCCCGAGAACACTGCTTCCTATACAGAACTGTTTACAGAAACACTGTACAAGCATGTTAATAGCTGCACAAAGGCAGCAAGAAGTACAGAACTAACTCAAGAAACAAGCCACCCTGGTGGAATCACAAAATCAAAAGGCTGTATAACAGGAGGAAGAAAATCATGGCAAAAATTAGGAGGTGCAGAACTCAGGAGGATAAAAGCACTCTCATCAAATTAAACAAATAACTCAGAGAACAAATAAAGTCTACCAAAGCCAAATTTGAGGTATGTTTGTCTTCCCAGACAAAGGACAACCAAAAAGCATTCTTTAGCTATGTCTGCAACCTCAAAGGCAATATACAATTGTGTACAGAGCTCATTGCAAATTGAGCCACCTATACTGAGCCAGAAGACATAGAAAACCTTCTGGCTGATAAATTCAGCT
Organism: Protopterus annectens; assembly: GCF_019279795.1. NCBI lineage: Eukaryota > Metazoa > Chordata > Ceratodontiformes > Protopteridae > Protopterus > Protopterus annectens. The sequence continues at coordinate 660,752,638 of NC_056735.1, forward strand.
CCAACTTTACCCCTCTCTCTTCCTCAACCTTTCCTCAGGAAATACCATCAAATATAACTCCCCCTACTATCACTAGGGAACAGGCCCTTAATGCTCTCTCTAAGACCAAGAACACTGCATTAATGGGCCCAGACAATATCTCAGGATGCCTTCTAAATAGCATGAAACATGACCTATCAGGGCCTCTGTAATTACTATTTAACTGTAGCCTCCAAACAGGTTTCATGCCTATTGAGTGGAGAAAGGCAACAGTCATCCCTCTGCGCAAAGGTGGGCCATCTACAGACCCTGGAAACTACAGACCCATAAGTCTCACTAGTGTTATATGTAAAGCCATGGAAAGAATTATCATGGAGATGATCAACAGAGATATAGTAAACCTCCAGATACTGGACCCAACCCAGTTTGGTTTTGTCAAGGCCAGTTCATGTCTACTCAACCTGGTTGACTTCTTTGAGAAGGTCACCAAAGCAATGGATGAAGGAAAAATTGTTCACACTGCCTATCCTTGCCTGGCCAAGGCATTTGACACAATTCTCCACTCAGACATTGTTGACAAACTCAAGAGGTTAGGTACAAACCCATGTGTCACCCAGTGGATAGCCAACTGACTCATAGACAGGACCCAGGAAGTCAGAATTGGGGAGTCCACCTCTACAAAGAGGCCAGTCACAAGTGGAGTCCCTCAGGGATCAGTCCTTGGACTGTTCCTTTTTGGCATTTACTTCTCAGAAGTCAAGGCTAATGTCAGTGGTCTCTAGCTGACTAAATTTGCCGATGATTGCAAATTAGGAGTAATCATTGAATCTCACACTGACACAAATGTTCTCCAGGAGGGGCAGACACAGACAAACAACTGGTGTCAGAGCTATAGACTAAAACTAAATGCCAAGAAATGCATAACAGTATCCTTTGGGAAATTCATCCATCTATGGTAACTATAATATCGACAAAATACCTCAGAGTTGACCCAGTAATCAAGGACTTAGGGACATACATAGGTAGTAATCTAGCCTTTGACCATCATGTGTGTACAGTGGTGAGAAAATCATTATATATTGCACAACTTATAAACAAAAGTATGGCATCTATGTCCAAGGAAATCATTGTTCCACTGTATTCGGCATTCATCAGACCTATCATTGAGTACAATGCCCTCTTTGGTATGTACCTAACCAGGGATATCCAACAACTGGAACGTCCACAGAAGTTCCTCACTAAAAGAATACAGGGTGTAAGTAAAATGACCTATGCAGACCGCCTCAAGACTCTATCCCTGTATTCTGTCTCCTACAGGCTTTTGAGGGGAGATCTTTGCCTGGCACATAGGGCATTGTCAGACACAACTCTGATGGACTTCTTGCATATCCTCAAAACAAATATCACCAGAATTACCTGTTCTAAAGACTTAAACCTTGCCTGTGATATAAATAGGTCCTGCTGGAGAAAGAGGTATGTATCCTAGAGACCACCACGTCTGTGGAACAGGCTCCCTATCCATGTGAAGCTGACTTCCTCCCTAACCCAATTCAAGTGCAACTTGGACAATTGGATGGGAAACCAGAAATTCATCCCTGGTTTGGCACCTATGTCTCTAATAGACACAGGTAACCTATAAATGACTCATCTCCCAAACCAATGCTTCCACTAATCAAGGGTACCAGAACTTGTCAGAGATTGGGGATGCATGGCTAGTCTTAAAAAGACCCTTGTGGTCGTCAGCTCAGTAAACAGCTATGAACTTATGAACTGCGTGCGCACACACAAACACACACACACACACACACACACACACACACACACACACACACACACACACACACACACACAAACAAACACACATACACGTGCGCATACACATTGCTGGGCCAGAAGATCATTTTTGTGCATCAGCATATACTGCAAAGCTCTGAATTTCATGTTTGCCAAAGGCATACATATGCTTGAAGAGGTACAAGTAAATATATAGTATCACACTGCCATCTCTGTGCCGGATATAAGTTGCTTTCTTTACTTCATACTATTTTACAACACTAGTTAGTGATTCGTCATATGCTCTATACCCAAATAATGTAAAGGGGTAATGTTGTACAAAAGCCTAAAGACTTTGTCATTAAACTGTTTTCTCTTTTTTGTTTTATACCAAGTGTTCATTAGTGCTGTGTTACATTGCTTAGCTTGAAATATTGGTTGAGCACTAAATCATTGTTCTGTTGCTTTCCTTAAAGCATGCATGACAGAGAGAGATTAGATATAAAACCAAGTATGTACAAGTGAAAGAAACACTTCCGTTATGAACAGGAGGCAATTAAAATCCTTAAGTCTTCAAGAAATAATGATCTATAAAGGGTGGTACGTTTGGGGAGAATATTTTATGGGGAGAGACTGTAAAAATTGTTAGTTAATGAGCATACCTATATGAAGGTGTAAGGTACTATAATATAACATTTTAGTTTTGAATATAAAATGTTGGTAGAGGATATATTTATACCTCTCAACTGTACTGATTTTCACAGAATGTCCAGATTTTTGCCTCATATTTTTGGCCCTTTTTTTCATAAAATTGTGGTTTTCTGGCAAAGTAGTGGCAAACAATTATAGAATGAAGTTAGAAAATAATGACATATATTTGGGTTTCAGACTTCATAACCTTCAGAAATTTCATGCTAATGCAAAACCTGTTATTCTATCAACTTTCTAAGTTTATAAGCACAATATTTAAAAATTGTCCCTATTTTTGGGCCTTTTTCCCACTTTTATTTATGGATTTGTCCAGATTTCTTGCTCTTAGAGGTTGAAAGGTATGTCATATATTTCTTTATAGTTGCATTACATAGGAAAAGCACTATTTGACTTTTTACACATTCTAGATAAATTATTTTATATAGAATCTCTAAAAGGCATCAGGGTATTACCTTATGATTAATATTTACAGCATTTACTCATTTTCTTAACTATTTGTAAAAGTGTATTACTAAAACTCCTGCATATTTAAAAGCTTCTATTACTTTTTAAATACTCAGAAATGTTCATTCTGAATAAATAAATAAAGATCAAGGAGGTCTACTACTTTGTGGCATCAATGTGATATATATATATATATACATATATATATATATATATATATATATATATATATATATATATATATGATTAAACTACTTCTATGTACATATTAAGATGCAAACAATTATTTCATTAATGTATTTGTTTTGTCTGAATTTGATTTTTATCTGAATGTGGTTATACCTGATTGCAAATTCTATGAACAAATAAAGTAAAAAGGCTAGAGTTCTACCATGGACCTTTGTTATGTGATGGAATACATAGCATATAAAAATATGTTTACATTTTTGTAATTTATTCATTTTCTGTTTCTGTGATGTATTAATATTAATGACTTTTTAAATATGGAAAGGAGATTCCATTTGTCCAATAACTTTTGAAATGTAAAACCAGTATGAATTGACTTCATGCTAAAATTATTTTATTTATAAATGGAATGGGTTATTGATTTAAGAAGTGAATGATTAATCCATGGGCCACATTTCAAAAGAGTTGCTCTCGGTGTAAGTCTGCCCTGATTTCAAAAGACCTGGTCTCAGCATAAGTGACTTACTTTGGAGTAAGGCTTATCTATAAACAGGCTTGCTACATGGATGAGATCGTGTTCTCAGCCTGGTCTATGTATATAAGATCACTTACACTGAGAGCAAGTCTTTTGGAATCAGAGCCCATCTTTACTAAGATCTGAAATGTATCACCCTACAGATGTCCTACTTAACATCCCAAGGGAGTCAAAATATAAGAGAACTGAAAAAGGCATGCATTACTAATATCTCCATGTCTGAAATTGTAAAACTATTATATAAGTTTATAAGCTTGATTTCTTGACTGGGGAAAGGCAGGCTTTTGAATAAATACACAGTAACAGTCCAACACCTTATATCAATTGAAGTCATATAATTGGAATTAATGCATACCAACATTAATAGAAATTTCAAAAAGATATTCTTAGTAAAGTTTTATGTTAACTATTTAGAAATAGAAAATGAACAAAGGAATGGATTTTACTTATGGAAATAGCTGTTTACTTACTCACATTATCAACAGACATTATGTCTAGGTAAAAAAGCTTAACAAGCAAGAAAGTTTTACAAGATGGTGCACTTTCAAGTATTTTAACTTTGCAGCTTATCATTAAAGCAAGTCTGATACTCAGTTACTACACCATGATAGAGCATGGTGATACATACAGGCAGGGAATTAGCATTTCATATTCATTCATACTACCATGGAGATTCACTTTCATACAATATATATTTTTTATTTCTTGTGTATTTCAATTTTTTTATGTAAAACTGTAATTTAAATGCTATGCTGTAAACATGACTCCCATTTACTGATGTATAATTTTTAAAACTGAGTTTGGTGGGATACAGAAACGATCTGCACAGTATACATTTGTGAGTTTCTTGGACATGTACAGGCTATTGGCATTATATAGATAAGAGCTGTACAGGTAGTTATTGAATAGTGTGCAACATATGCAATTGTGAAAATAAAAGTATGCAAATGAGCAGCAAAACACTGGTATGGCAATTAAGAAATGTTGCAGATTCAGATTCTCTGGGAAAATGATCATGTACAAATTGTCATGCACATGGGAAAGCATGACAGGACACAGAAGAAATACTAGGAATCAGTGCAGGACTTGTTCACTTGAGGCAGCTCGGTGTAATAGATACAGCATGGGAATCTGTGCTGTATAGTTAACCATTGCAGTACCACCCACAAAGGCAACTTGCTCTTCCTATATCATGGGGTAACTGGCAACAGATCATGTGGGTGTGAATGACCTGAGACTCACCTCCCTGAACTACATGAAAAGAAACATGGTGGAGCTCTTGAATTATGTGGCCCAGGCAGGTATAACACTATCCCTGAGCAGTATCCTACCATCACCCAGAATGATACCACAGTACAAATAAAAAATTATTAACTTCAACAATTGGCTAAATTTCTGGTGTCATTCTAAGGGGATCCAGTATCTCTCTGCTTGGGATGACATGATTGACAGACCTCGAGGCTATGCTAGAGATGGCCTGTATCTGTCACTCCTGGGTTTCCGGGCACTGGCTAAGGCTCTTGCCACCCCTATAGAGCCTTTCTTAGCTGGTGTTCCAAAGACTAAATTACCACCATAACAGCTACATATAAATGCAATCTGAGGGTCATGCTGCTCAGTGCTAGATGTCTAAATCTCAAGATACACTTGCTCGAAGTACTCCTCAAAACGGAGACCTGGTTTAAAGTGGCAGAAAGCACCCCTGCACTACCAGGCTATAACTCATTCCACACCTTTCGGCCCTGAAACATGGACCAAAGCTCAAAAGGCAGTGGTGTCTTCATATTCATAAAGGATATGCACACCTGCAGACTAGTAGCCCAGCATAACACATCTGAGATATGTCAGGTAAAACTAACATTGGGTAAGATGACGATCCAGGTTATAGCATGCTATAAATCCCCAACCATGTCCCTAGACTCTCACTCCATGTTCCTAAGCACCCTGGAATCTATCAAGGTCCAACCCAACAGTCTCTTACTAGGAGACTTCAACTACCCCTCCATCAACTGGGAAATCTACTCAAGCACCAATACACTGGCCGAACACTTCCTGGAATTCATCAGTTCCAATGTACTGGACCAGCTCATTCTGACCCCCACTAGAGGAAGCAACATCTCTGACCTGGTTATTACTAGCATGGGTGACCATTGCTCTACACCAGTAGTCAATTCCTCCCTGGTCAGATCCGCTCATAAACTAATCACCATGAAAATCCACATCTCACCCACACCCCCTGCAAAGGTAACCACCTTGAAAAACTTCTCCAAAGCTGACTTTGGACTCCTAAAAACAGATGTGGCTACCTTCACAGCACCCATGCTAATGGAAAATAGCTGCATAATTGCCGAATCATATACCAATGCACTGTACGAACATGTACATAAATGCACGGAACTAGCCATACCCAACAGAACCAAAACGGACTCCTCCAAAAAAGGAAGCCAATCTGGTGGTCCCCTGCCATTAATAAACTTTACAACAGAAGGAAGAAACTGTTGCAGAAAATGGTGAAGTCTCAAGACTGGAAAAACTCTCTTATTAGCCTCAACAAATAGTTAAGATCCCTCATCAAATCCTCTAAAGCCAGCTATGAAGGCAGAATTGCGGCAGACACTAAAAACAATCACAAAGCCTTCTATAGCTATATCAAGAACCTCCACGGCAATACCCAGATTTTCTCTGAGTTAGTGCACAATGGTACTTCCTATACTGCTCCAACAGATATTGCCAACATACTGGCCAACAGGTTCAGTGCCATCTTTACTCCCCCCCCCCAAAAGGACCGATCACAATACTGGAAGAATGCCAGGCACCCAGCATTACTGCAGCACAGGTTAAAGCTGCATTGTCCAAGGCCAAGAATACAGCTTCCATGGGACCCAATAATATCCCTGGCTGTGTTCTACATGAACTACAAAGTGAACTAGCACCACATCTGTGTGCCCAGCTCAGTCACAGCCTTACCTCAGGCTTTGACCCTATCAAATGGGGTAGAAGCCTCCTTAAAGGGGGAGTGACTACAGACCCTGGGAGTTATCGCCCCATTAGCCTGATGAGTCTGATATGTAAAGCTGTGGAGCACATCATCATGGACCTGATTAATAAAGATATAGGAAATCTCCAAACTCTAGACCCCATGCAGTTTGGCTTTGTGAAAGGGAGATCATGCCTGCTCAACCTGTTTGACTTCTTTGAGTCAGTATTCAGGGCTGTGGATGAAGGTAAGGCAGTGCATATAGCCTACCTTGATCTGGCTAAGAACTTTGATACCATTTCTCACTCAGGAATTATTGATAAACTCACCAAACTAGGCATCAACCCCTATATCACTAAGTGGGTTGCAAATTGATTCAAAGATAGAAAACACAGTCTGAAAGTAGTGGACTCCAAGTCAGACTGCTGACCAGTCATGAGCGGAGTCCACAGTTATCGGTCCTGGGTCTCTCCTGTTTAGCATCTACTTCTCAGAGGGCCAGGCCATCACAAAGGGACACTGGCTGACCAAGTTCACAGATGACTGCAATCTGGGAGCCATTATTAACTCACCAAGTGGTGCAGACATCCTACAGAAAGACCTCACTGAGACCAATGACTGATGTCGAAACCATGGCCTTAAGCTTTAATGCCAAAAAATGCACTATCATCCCCTTTGGTAAAAACTCACTTCCCACTAATTACCACATCGATGGGAGCCTATTGAACACTGAAGGCATTATAAAAGATCTGGGGATGCAGGTTGACAACAACCTGTCCTTAGACCACCACATTGTCACTGTGGTCAGAAAGTCCTTCTATGTGGCACATCTCATTACTAAGGGTTTTGCATTTAGGAAGAAAGAGGTCATCGTCTCTCTCTACTCTTCCCTCATTGGGCCAATTATCGAGTATAATGCCCCATTTGGCATGTACCTCACTAGACACATGCAACAACCGGAGAGGCCACAAAAGTACCTCAGGAAGAGGATCCTAGGCCTTAAACACTTGTCCTACATGGACAAACTCAAAAGACTGCTGTCTCATATCGCCTACTTAGAGGCAATCTCTGCTTGACTTACAAAGCCATGTCTGACCCAGTTCTGTTAGAAATGCTACATCTAAAGAAACCCCAAACTCTCTGCACCACATGCTCCAGAGACCTCAACCTCATTACCACAATCAACAGAACATGCTGGAGGGACAGGTTCCTCACCCAGAGAATGCCCGTGCTTTGGAATACACTTCCCATACATGTCAAATAGTGTTCCTCGCTGCCCTCTTCAAGAGAAATCTTGATGAGTGGATGGGTAATAGAAAGTTCACCCTTGGGATCACTCCAGTGGCTCTACTCGATAGAGGCACTGGGAACTAATGTCAGGTGACACAATGCCAGGGCACTTCTATGGGCTAGGCTTGTAAAGGCTCCATGACCATTAGCCTGGTACACACCTATGTACCTATGAACCTATGAACCTATGAATCAATATCTTTTTGGCTGTGATCTGGTCCATACCATATGTAACATGTGCTGACCATATAAGCCAACTTAGAGAATTTATGATGTATCTGCCCCGATTGATGGAGACATGTTTATTGCCATAACCATTCTAGCCCCAATATCTTTCCAGTGTCCAATAGGGCATACACTTGTAAGTAAGTAAATTCTTGCCAGAAATTCCCCAGTGTCATATTTAGTAGGACATAATCTGAGGGACAGGTTTGTTTTTTGTAGCAATACTATCAGCAGAACAATTGTTGGTTGGCAAGGGAATTTTCCCTGTGGCCATTGCACATTTACTTTAACACAGAAATGCTAGGTGATTAATGAGATCACTTATGAGGTACAGACAATTTTTCTATAGCAGCTCTTTGTGGTTTACATTATTTCTTACCTATGCAAATTAGATATTATTGGGAAAGCTGTTAGACCAGTAAAGGTTAGTTTCTGGAACATGCATGGGGCTGCAAAGTTAAGAATCAAGATAATAAAATAGCTATAGATTTTTAAACATTACATAAATAAGATATTTCTTTGTTGAAATTTTCTTTTCAATGATAATTTTCTTTAAAACACGCTACAGAATATAGCACATTTTGTAAAATATATGGAAGCTATCTATATTCTGAGACATAGTACCATCTTTCTAGTAGGTTTTAATAAGGATATTACATGTCAATCACCATTTCAAACTGAAACTGGATAACTGAATGACTGCTTTATTACAATAGATAAAATGCCTTTCAAGAGAATATTTTGTATGTTGTTTATTTTATACTGTTTTATCCATTGAAGGGCTCTTGTATTCTAAGATACTAATTTGGAATGAATATTGCTTTTTTATACAGAATTTCTGACTCCTGGTTTTCTATTATCTACAGGGATGGATTTAGTTTTGAAGTGCTGCAGTGGGGACTTGGGTCATTCCTTTTGAGGAACATGGTTAAGGTCCTTAATGTACTAATTCAACATGTGGTGCAGCATAATAACCTGATTTCCCATGACAAAACAGGAGAGAAATACCAAAACCTGGTCCCAGAATGGATGTCTACATCAAATGGAAGGATTACCATTTCTTGCATTCCACAGGGTCTGCAGTGCAAGTAGCACCATAACTAGTTTCTTGATGTACTGGAAATATGCATCATGCCACCATAAAGTAAATGTGTGACCTCCACCACCAACTGAAACATGGAGAGATCTCATAGGGAGATTTAGTTGGTAAGCGTAACAATCATAATCCCTAGTAATACATATATCCACTCTTTATGCCTGATATGTAGTTAATCCCCCAACGTGCAAAAAATACAGACATCTATTTCAGGGGATGTAGGATACCACCTTAACATCAGTGCAACAAGTACTTCAGACTGGTTAAGGTCTGCTTCATGCCTTAATACTCAACTGAGAAGATTAGCAAGACCATTCCTTTGTATGCCATTGTTAAACAGCATGATTTTCAGGAAGAAGGATGCCCAGATTTTGCCCAGACCACTTGCAGCACCTTAGTAACCTAAATCATGACCACCTCAAGGGATAGTAATGAAAGCAGAGAACTGGATGGTGACAGAGATAGACCACCCTCCAATCAATGCAAACCACAGTATAGGTTAGAACATGCAAACTGGCAAAACAGCAACTGGCACAGACTTATGTACAATGACAGCAGACAAGTGACAATACAATCTGGATAAATGTGAAGCATAGTTTAATAGTTGCTGAAACTAGTGCAGATCTTTTGTCTTTCCACATTGTGCATCAGTCGTTACCATAAAGCAACATAAGCATTTGCAAAAATGACAGGAGATGTATGATAACATGACAGCTAGAATGGATACAGTGAAGAGTTTAAGACATCAGAGGTGTTTGATACAGCACATCATATTGCTGGCATGGTGGTATCCACTATGTGCTCATAAGGTAGGAACATGAAGTGTGCCGTGCAGTGTTTTATGAGGCATTCCACAAGGTTTCCCAATGTTGCTCCAAGGGATTTTCTCTAGGGTATTCAGTGGGGGTGCCCATGACAAAGCATTCTGGTGCGGGAAGTCCTCCAGCTCTAGATAATTCGCTATGGCTGGGCATGCTGGCTTCATCAGGGTGTCATACTTAAGTGTCTCATTTAGGGAATGTGTGTGCTTGGGTGGGATGATAGTAGAGCAGACACATGAGCATTTAACTACATCACAGGTTAACAGTTTTTCTGGCTACAGATACCGCCATTGTGCCTTGGCTTCCTCCATCTTCTCCAGAGGCTTGTGACTTATTTACATATTATCTAGCTTATCAATATTTATATATGATCTAACTTATCCATATTTATAATTGCCACATTTGGGAATATAGTGTTGTATAACATCATTCTGAGGGAGCAGTGTTTTGAGGCTGTTATGACCACAAGAACCACCATAAAGCACACGTACTAATGATGGTACTACTCAGATGGTACACATGGCAGAAGGAATATGATTGGATGACGCATCTTGTCATCTGCTCACTTACCTCTGTGGGCTGCTGTACTTCTGAGGATATGTTGTATATGTGGATCTGGCAGTAATTCAAGGTTATAACCAAATGGAGTCTACCTATGTACTGTGCAGTACTGTTGTGTGATTTGTCAGATTGCTGTATTGAGGAACTATGGTTCTGGGATGCAGCCATTGCAGGTTCATCCTCCTCCTCCTCCAAGGGACCTGAACCCATAACCATATATGTCTCCAATACTTCTGCCAAAGTATATTTCTCATCTCCATGGGCTGAACATGCTGTAGCACTCTGTGTTTGTGCACTTATGTGGAATGTATCAACTGGCATCAAGATATGAGCATTAGCGTGAGGTATTTTAGTAGTTTCCACATTAGCTATGTCCCAGGTCTTGCATTCTTGATTGCATATCAGTATCTTCAGCCTCTGCCTTCCCTGTGAAAGCATGGCTAACATTAACAAGATGGGGTAAGTTAAAGTTGTGAAAACATTACATGCAATTTAATATCAAAAATAATGTGAGGTATGTACTTTTTCCATGCCTACCTGGGTTACACATGTCTAGTTTGTAGCCTCAAGGTGCTTAGCGAGAAAACACAGGGTACAGGATATGCTACATATACTTTGTTAAAATGGTAAATGTAACCACAACAGGCTGTGCAGCCAGGGAAGACCTAGGACCTTATGCCCACCTTACACAAACAACTAAGTCACTGCTATGAATAGTTGTTGATGGATCAGATACTGACAGGGATACAAGAAATGCTTTCATGTCTGTAACATACGTAGTAGGTAGCCCACACTTACTTTTGGCATTCCTTGCTGTCATGAAGTCATGTGCCATTTTTATGGGTATAGTCAAGCATGTAGTTTGTAGAACAGTTGTGCATAAATACAGGCTGCTTTGGCCTGGCACAGTAATTCATAATGCAGTTGGTCATGGTGTTCTTTAGTAGCACAACCCTTACCCTGAAAAAAGGACATGTTTCTGCATTAACAAAATTGTTCCTGCCACTGGCGTTGTCTGCTACTTTTAGTTATTCAGCCTTCAAACTTCTGTATGTGATGTAAAACTCAGTGGTACATGCAATAATGCAACTATCTTATTCATTTATTTTATTTTATTTTATTTACATTTTGTTGACCAGGTAAGTATGTGGCCTACTTTTATGGGAGATCTGAGGGTGGATTCATACTGACTTGGAGAAATTTGGCCAGGGCAGTTAGAAAATGCAGCTAGTCTTTTCTCTAGAAGGCACCAGATGGTTGCTGTTAGAGTAGAAAGAGGACTGAGATACTGAAGGAGGACAGTAAAGAAAGTGGTCCTGACTGATGGCTGTAAACTGAATGAAAACCTGGCATTTGTGGTGTATGCCAAAACATTGGCTGTTGTAGCACATAAAAGAGGATAAGATGTCATTAGCCTATCTCTGTGGCACAGAGGGATAGAGCCCTTACTGTGACCCAGACAACTGGAGTTCAATACAACACAGGAGGAGACAGGGAAGGATATACGTGATGCAGCATGACCTTCTCAACTATCCTGGGGGTGTGGAGGGATAGCACACAGGGAAGTGCAATCTCTCTGGTGGAGACCAGGGAACCACTTCTTATGTTTGAGAGGAATGGGCGGTACTGCTGTCGATGTGATGGGTAACTAGTGTAGATAGCTTACTGCACATCTCCCTTCATCTACTCAAGCTAGTCATCCATGGAGAATGGGGTAAAGCTAACCATCCAACCTGCAAACCATACCTAATGACTGTTTAAATTATGGCCCACCCCCAAATGATTCTTCCCCCACTGATGGAAAATGTATGGGCCAATTGACCAGAGGTGGGCTGGTGATCAACAGGCAGCAGGACAAAGAGTTTGCAAAAAAAGGATTGGATGTTATTACCTTGATTCATTTGATGAATGGAGAGGAACTTTCAGATGACAGCACTATATCTTGGGGGGTGATGTAATGGAAAGGTGTGGTCATGTTTTAGAACAAACTTAGAACTGAGAAGTTCTTTCTGTCAGAGTGACTAGGTGATGGAAGAAGCAGAAAGTGCAGTCAGAGGAAAATGAAAGTACATTGTAGCCAGAAATGTTGGAAGAATTTGTCATAATCTGTCATCATGAGGACACAGGCTGCAAAGGCCACTGGAATCAGAAAATGAGTGGAGCTGTGATTCCAGCAGTGCATGTGACCTGTGATAAGAATAATAAAAATTCTGCCATAAATATTTACACCGGTGGAGCCCTTAGATTCCAGAGATGCAAAAGATCATTCATTAATTCATTCTGGTATAGAAAGTTTTATGATATGATGTGTGAATCTTTCAGTTGTTGGAATGATTTTTGGTTTTGCTGGGCAAGAAAAAAATGTTTCTGTAAAAAGAGTATGAGATATTTAGCCTGAACAGGGGATCAGTAATCAAGTTGTTAAGGAAGGAAGAGAATTAAAAGCTGAACAGAAATATGTAGTATATTAAATATAATGAAAAAGGGCAGACAGTTATATAATGAACATATAAGTATGAGACTTATTTTATAATAGTCAGACAGAATGAAGAAAATGTATAAAGAGCAGAATAACATATTTATAACAGATATAAATGTATAAAGAGAGGAATAACATATTTATGACATATATATATATATATATATATATATATATATATATATATATATGCTACTGGTTAGCATTGTTCTCTTCCCATATGTAGCTAACCTCCTTCTTCTAACCCATATATGTTCATATATGTCCATCCTTTCTCCACAACCCTTCCTCACCTAACAAACTCTATATTTGTCTGATGTTGCACTGAATGATAATATCTTGATAAAACAAACATACGATCTCATCTACAAATGCTAACTTCCTTCATTTACTAGTGAAAACTCCTTTTTTACAATAGTTAAATGACATAACATCCTAACATAGTTCTAACATATCTCTCTTTCTAGTAAAGGTACATATGTTGTTTGACACTTCAACTGTAGATCCTAAACTGTACATATAATTTAATATGCATACATATCTGATTCAGAATGAAAAATGCCACAGTGCTAAAATATGCATAGACAGAGTAAATATCTTTTGTATGTGATCTGTATAACTAGATTTTTTCTCCTCAGGCCTCCACTAAAAATGGGATCAAACCCAGTCTGACTTTCCCGGTAAACAAATATAAATAAATAATTAAATAACTAGAAAATCAGAGACTGAAAGGTTAAAAGCAGAATGAGTTTTTGTTCCGGGACAAAGCAAAAAGGTGTCTGCTGCCATTGTGATGCCTGAAGGCAGAACTACGGCAGATAAATGACAGAGGAGTGTATCCAAATTCAGAAGCCAGTATTTAGGAGTTATGGCCAATAAAGACACACCTATTAACAGGTATGAACTATGGTACTGTATAATTAAGCCTTTGTGATTTTGATTGCACAACATAAGTGTACTGATTAGGTGCTAAGAAGTAAGATTTGAGACTTTTATGCTTGCAGAGAAATATGTGATTATGCTTGACAAAAAGTGGTGCATCTCCACTTAAATGAGTTTATTACAACTCCAAACAACATCAAAAGCATAATAAATATAAGTTTGATGATGTAGGCGAAATTTAAGAAAATATTTTAAAGAAAAAATGTCATGAAGTCTTTGGTGTTAACCAATTATTGCATGAAAGAGAATTAGGGTTTATATTAAATCAGTGAATGTTTAAAAAAGCGAACGCTGATTTATCAACTCCATGTAAGCGAAAGCTTACAATCCCGAACACTTGGAACAGTGATTTTTTTCCCAGGGGAAAAAAATCGCTGTTCCACAAAAAAAAAAAAAAAAAAAAAAAAAAAAACTTCAAAACATTACATGTGCCCCCCATACCCCTCTACTTAAATATACCAACTCCAAGATCACACTACAGTGATGAAAATGGAGGTGGCCAAGCAATTTCTTTCCCAGGGAAAGAAATCGCTTATATGCCATTTCACTATCTTGCTGTTTCGTGCTTTCAAGTTCGATCAAGACGCATTCAAAGAATTGTGTCTTCGATTTTATAATAGGAACCCAAAAATTATGTAATGGGGCTTGGAATGTGTTTGTTTCTTTGGAATGTGTTGATGGGGATATCATACATTTATCTAATACAGTCTCAATTACTGGGCATAGACAAACATTACAATATTGAGTAAATTATAATATTGGGGTAGACAGTTCTGAATAAGGAAATGAAAATGAAAAGGAAGATAGAAATGTAGATGAATTAATACAAATAATAAAATCCAGAATTTGAGCAATTAGAATTAAAATAGTTATGCTTGGATTGAAACTTATAAAGGAAGAAATTAGTTGTAAACAAGCAAAGGGGAAAGGATGCATATTTCTACTGGTGACTCAGTTCAAAGAAATAAGAAAAAGAAGATGAAGGCAGGGAATATGAAGCAACACAAAATTCAAAGAAGAGAAAATTATAATATAAATATATAAACAGTAAATATTAACAGCATAAAGGTCCTCGAGGAGAATAGTGGCAATGAATTAGTGTTAAAGGGTGGATGCTAATATCATATGTTTGCTGGATGTATGATATCTGATTTAGAAACAAACAACTTTTTCAAATATTATAAGGAAATTATATACATGGACATTGGGATATGAAGAATGTATAGATATTTCTTTTAATCAAAAATAAAGAAACTGAAGTGTTGACATGATACAGTCATTAGGAAAGAAGGAATATTAATACATTAATGTCTCCAAAAGTTAGGAAAAAAAGATACCTTATTAAGTATTATAGTAATGTGTGTATTACTGAAATGCATTAATGTCTCCAAAAGTTAGGAAAAAAGATACCTTGTTAAGTATTATAGTAATGTGTGTATTACTGAAATACATTAATGTATCCAAAAGTTAGGAAAAAGATACCTTGTTAAGTATTACAGTAATGTGTGTATTACTGAAATACATTAATGTCTCCAAATGTTAGGAAAAAAGATACCTTAAGTATTATAGTAATGTGTGTATTACTGAAATACATTAATGTCTCCAAAAGTAGGAAAAAAGATACCTTAAGTATTATAGTAATGTGTGTATTACTGAAATACATTAATGTCTCCAAAAGTAGGAAAAAGATACCTTAAGTATTATAGTAATGTGTGTATTACTGAAATACATTAATGTCTCCAAAAGTAGGAAAAAAGATACCTTGTTAAGTATTATAGTAATGTGTGTATTACTGAAATACATTAATGTCTCCAAAAGTAGGAAAAAAGATACCTTGTTAAGTATTATAGTAATGTGTGTATTACTGAAATACATTAATGTCTCCAAATGTTAGGAAAAAAGATACCTTAAGTATTATAGTAATGTGTGTATTACTGAAATACATTAATGTCTCCAAAAGTAGGAAAAAAGATACCTTAAGTATTATAGTAATGTGTGTATTACTGAAATACATTAATGTCTCCAAAAGTAGGAAAAAAGATACCTTAAGTATTATAGTAATGTGTGTATTACTGAAATACATTAATGTCTCCAAAAGTAGGAAAAAAGATACCTTGTTAAGTATTATAGTAATGTGTGTATTACTGAAATACATTAATGTCTCCAAAAGTAGGAAAAAAGATACCTTGTTAAGTATTATAGTAATGTGTGTATTACTGAAATACATTAATGTCTCCAAACGTTATGAAAAAATATACCTTGTTAAGTATTATAGTAATGTGTGTATTACTGAAATACATTAATGTCTCCAAACGTTAGGAAAAAATATACCTTGTTAAGTATTATAGTAATGTGTGTATTACTGAAACACATTAATGTCTCCAAAAGTTAGGAAAAATTATACCTTGTTAAGTATTATAGTAATGTGTGTATTACTGAAGGTAATAGAGTAAACATCTTAAAAACATTTTGTGATTGTGAAAATGAATGTACTGTCATCTGGAGACTTTAATTGTTACTTGAGAGGGGGAAGTAAAAATAATGTCACAGGATGTTAAAATAAAGAAAAAATGTGAAATATAGTAATTTTATATCAGGAAAGAAAGAGAATTTACTTATGTAAAAGCCAAGTAAGAAATTAAATAAACTGATTTTTGTTTTCTGACAGTATGAAAAGACAGCAGGGAAATATAAATCATGGGAATCTGTTTGACTATGTGGATGAGATCTGAAAAAAGATAGGAAAAGTTTTAAAAGGTTAACAGGGACATGTAGCAAAAGCAGGGAGTTAAGAGAATTAGTAAAGCAGTTATAGAAAGATAATTATGCAAATGCATCAATTATATAGAACTTGGGCAGAATGGTGAGTGCCATTAAATAAAAAGTACAAGATACATTACTTAATCATAGAGCAGAATTTGTAGAAAGAAAAAATGAAATTAATTAATGGTAGGTGAATTTGAAATTTTGTCAAAATAATCAGAGTATCTACAGAAGGAGAAACAGATATATGAATTAAATAATGAAAATTTAAGAGAGTTTTTGAGAAGGCAGTATTTTTGTTGTAAGAGGGAAAATGGGAGAAGTGGCCCTTTTTAATATTTTTGGGAAAGCATGTGGAAAATTTAAAAAATGGCAAGAATGTCATTAAAACAAGAAGGGAGCAGTATATAAGGATCATGATTATTGAAGCTGTACAAGAATACATGGAAAGAAAGTACATGAATAAGGACTAAGAGTAAAATTAAAGTGGGAGCTTAAAGGGATAACTGAAGTAAAGTAAAATAACTGGAAAGTAAAACAAGTAAAAGTTTGAGAAAATGGGAGGTTAAGAGACAAACTCAAGTAGAGCAAAAGAAAAATATAATAAGAATTTTAAATCAACCGAATTTGGAGTTCACATTGGTATGAGAGATATAAAGAAATGAATGGGAAAGTAAAAAAGATATATTTCTGTTAGTACTTAATAAGTGGTTACATAAAGAAATTAGAAAGGAACAAGTATGTTTAGGAGTCATAAAAATTTTGAGGAAAATACACCAGAAAGAAAGCTGAAAAACTGAGGCCCAGTTATGTTGTGTAACTGCTTCTATAATGTTTTATTGTAAAGTATACAGATAAGAGTGGTTGGTATAATAAATGAGGAGGTGTATTTGGAATAAAGGGCAAGTAACTTAGAGAAATGTTAATTTTAAACAATCAATGAATAGTATAAGCAGAGATAGTATAATCAGGATGAAAAGGTATGGAAAGGTAATAACATTTGATGTGGTAAAAGGATATGATGATGTGGATCATAAATATTTATGGAAAATTTTGAAAGCACATGCAATAGAGCAGAAGATAATTAAATTTTCAAAGCCAATATATGGTGCAGGTGAATGAATGGTTGTAGAAGGAAAGTGTAATATATTTGTATATATAAATATATATATATATATATATATATATATATATATATGTATGGTACTTCACAAAAACAAAACTCCATAACACCGAAATCCAAAAAACCGAGACCACATGCACGAAACCCCATAACACCGAAAACACACAACCACATTAAAACACATGCATAACACAAACATACACGACTGCCCCAAACTACCTAACACAACATCCTACAATACAGATAGGCACACCCCCCACACCCGCCCTTCTTTAATATTCTAACTCTGAGATTGCACAAACAGACACACAAGGCAAACTCACACCCACACATTCCAGTCCCTCACACACACACACCACAGTCACAACACACACTTACACACACCATTAACCCTCAAACATACACTTAGACATACTTACTTACCTGCACCGCAACACCAGAAGCGCGAAATTCAAAATCCCATAATACCGGGATTTTGAATTTCGCAGTTCTGGTCTTTCGGTGTAATGGGGTTTCATTCATGTCATCTTGGTGATGTCAGTTTTGGTGTTCTGGGGTTTTGTTTTTCTGACGTAGACTCATATATATATATATCTATATATATATATATATATATATATATATATATATATATATATATATATATAATGTACAGCAGGTCATACTCAACTATGCAGCACAGAGAATATTCATAAGTGATGGGAAAAGGATGGGAAAGGGTGCTATGGTTCAGGAATGATACTCAGCTACTTTTCTATTCATATTTTAAATAAAATGTTTATTTCCCTCTGCTGAAGTCTGTGCCAAACACTATATGGAACAATTTGTGAACTCCTTTTCCTCTGTTATTTTTTAATTTACAGTTGTTAAACAGACTCAGACAGCAAAGTAAAAGTGTGAAATAATATCACATGCCTCAGCATCAAATTATTTCATGCTAGTGTCCTGGATGGTTTGCAGCAGTGGGCATAAAAAAACATCAGAGGTCATACTGCTTTGATTCTTGGGTCAGTGGCTTACTTGGCACCTACATTACTATGTAAGCTATTGTGTTCTCCCACAAACTCATTACCATTTATAGGCATTCATCAATCTCTGAGTTTACTCAAAAGCAAATCATATATTTAATTTTAAAACTTGAACAAGAAAGAAAGAAAGAAAAAAAATTGGATAATAATAAAACTTGAGGCCTGAGAGGGAAAACCCAAGAAAGAAAAGACAGAAAAAGAACATAACTCCTTAAAGTCAAATAATTAAATTAACAATCCATGTGAAAAAATATATTTCATGAATAGGTATGCTACTCTTTAAAACTGATCAGCATTGCGGCAGACTTCCAATTATCCAATAAAAATCTCTAAGTAACCATCCTGACTAAGCAAATTTTAGCCTAAATTGTTAGTGATATCATTTGATGTAAAACATATTGTAATCAAGTGTTCATAATGTTGAACGATTTTATGCTGGCAGAAGTGATCAAAACTCATTTCATCATGACTTCCAGTGCTAAGTCCATGTGAGATCATGAACAGAGTGTTTTGGGAAATTTGCCCTTAGAGCAATCTTGGAGTTTGTATATATAATTAGCAGGGGTGTGGGGTGTATAAAGGTGTTGTTTTCATTATTTTGTCTTTCAATATTTCAGGATTGAGGTTTAGCAGTTTGATATCGAAGTAGATCCTGTTTGACATGCCTAACAACAACAACAACAACAATTGTGGACATATTTTTACAATGATACATAAAAAAGATGTGATATATCAATGGGGATTCTTCCAGTAATCAAAAATGTGTGGCCAAGTCCAACAATAATGCCACAAACATACATCTTGTGTTGTACATATCCAACAATTGGTATTTGTACTCAGACTCATCAAATATATTCTATGATGGGGAAAATGAATTCCATACAGAACTTTATATTGTCTAGCAGCATTTCTCATGGATTTGTGCAAATTGTGTAAATTGCTTCATAACATTTTCAATCCAAACATTATTTTCAAAGATAAAAATTAACCCTCCCATTTATATTTACTTGGGAATATATTAACACGAGTCAAGAATGATGCTAATTTATAAGCTAATGAAATGTGTTTCTTTTTTCCTATAATAAAAATGTTTAGTTACATTCATTTTTACTTCAGAGCCAACCAGTATTGCATTATATAGTCTATCCATTGTTACAGTATATCCTTCTATACTATTCTTATAGTCAAACCAAATTTTGGTTTCACATTTTCCCAAACAATAATGAATTCTGGGAGAAAATCCCTGAATCTGCATGCCAAGGGAATGTGAAAAACTAAATAGTTTAATAATTGTTGCAGTATACAGTTTGAAACATTGTACAATAGAATCCATGTTAGTACCATTGTAAATAATTCATAACAAATATCAATTTTGAGTTGATATATATTTTACTGTAATTGCCTAACTTGTTATTATACTGTATATCAACTATATTAATATATGCACATACAGAAATATATTTAAAAAAATTAGGAACATTCATTCTTTCTTGATTCAATGATGTAATAGTAATCAACTAGAGGATATTGGGGATACCCCATAAAAAAAAAATCTTTGTTATAGCTCTGTTAACTTTATTATACCTTATAGAATGGGCAACCTATACATCACTACTCTGACTGAGGAATGAATATTCTCCATCAGGTTGTTAATGTACATGTAATGTTCACTGAAAAATGAGCCAACCACTTCATGGCAACATATTAAGCTGCTGTGAAGCTCAGACTGTAATGAAGCTAATGGCCACCATTATTTTATACTTACTAAGCAGCACTTTTGCCGTTTAATGACTGTAAAATTAAATAGAAGAAAATGTGTGTGTGTGCATTTATATCTGTGCATGAGAGTGTATGCATGCATATAAGTGAGATCGATTGAGCCATTATTCTACACCTGTTAAGCAACACCTTTGCTGTTTACTGAGTGTAAAATTAAAAGAAACATTAAAAAAGTAGAAAAAAGAAAAGTGTGTATGTATGTATGTATGTGTGTTTATGTTTGTCTGCTTGTGTGAGTATATGTATGCTTGTGTGAGTGAAAGTGTATGTGTGTTTGTGTAAGAGAGAGAGAAAGAAAGAGAGAGAGTGAGTTAGATCGATGAAGCAGTGGCAGTGGCAAAGAAGTATGCATACTTTTTTTAAACTCTTAGCTCAAGAAATTTGGATAAAGCTTAAAATATACAGAGGCAAAGGCTCAAAAATATGAAGAGATAGTAAATAGTGCTCTTATAAAATTAGAACATTGCTAGAATAACAAGATTTGTGTTAGCATACATTTTCTGAGGGAAATAAGGGTTGAATGTACTAAAGAAGTGATTAAGTTTAATGACATCATCTTTATATGGTTATAACATTGGTGAGAGTATTTCCTAATATTTTTATTCCAGAAATTTAAACTTGAATTTTAAATAACAAGGGGTTTATTGCAATAACACAAAATGTTGAAGAAAGTGGACAGCTAGCCCTGCCTTAATCCAGTTGTTAATATAAATATTTTAGTATATTTACCATTTACTATTATGCATTCTTTTGTTTCCTTGTATATGTTTCATATTATGGTTATTATTTTTATAGGAAAATTGTAATATTTTTATACTTTCCATATGAAGTTCCTATGCGGCCTATCAAAAGCTTTGGATGTGTTTAATTTTAACAAATCTAATTTTGCCACAGCTATATGTTCATTATTGATATTATAGCCTGTAATATTTTATTTGCAATGCACATAGTTCTTCCTGGACAAAACCAAAGCTGAGACTTAATGAAAATTTTGTTAATTATAACTTAATTTTTGTTAAAAAACTGCTTTAACTATAACTTTTTAATCCAAAATTTAAAACAGAAATTGGTCTATAGTGCTCTGTTTGCTGTTGTCCTTGCCTTCTTTCTTAAAAAAAATTAGATAGATTCCTGCAATGAGCAAGATATAACCCAAATAGGCATAATCACGTAATTTAACTTTTATAATAAAGGGAGGTAGCTCTTCTTTAAAAGATATATACCATTCTGTGATGAATCTGTCTAGATAGGAACTTTGTTTTTCTTTAACTCTTTTATATCCCAAGTGTAATTTCAAATTTATCAGAATTACAGTTGGGCATCTTTTTAATCCAATCTTGAAGTACATGAACATCAGCAACCCATTTATTATTAGCATTATTTTTTCAAAATAATGTATCCAAATATATGCTATCTTAGATAAAGTATGCCCTATATTATTCTCATCTTGCAACATCATTATTGTATTCATAAAAGTTATATTTCTACACTGGAATGCCCTGACTTTTCCAATATTATCATCAAACAAAAACCTTCCTTTAAGCTTTCTTTCCATTTTATTCTATACAATTGGGATTCATAATAGGTTTTCTCTTGGATTAATATCTTCCCAGTCTGATATATTTTTCATAATTTATAGAAATGAATTTATTGGGAATGATCAGTTTTTAATTAATTTGTTCCAATGTCAGTTTCAGATCAGCTTTCTTATAAATGTGCCAAGTTTTTATGCTACTGTATAAATAGGCTTTGCAAGAATCTCATCTACTCCTGAATGGAAGGTGTTCAGATCTATTACGCTTCCAAATTTTCTTTATATTTGATTTTATTTCTTTATATAATCTAGGAGCATTGAACCATTCAGGAAATATAAGTCTCCTACATTTGGTATCCCTAACATGATTTATTTTTCTAAATCTAATATGATCTGTAAAAGTAACTTGAGTTTGATTTCTACAGGAACCCATGTGAAACATCATATGACATAAAATAAATAAATAAAAATCAATCAATCAATAAATTAAATATTGAACATATTTCGGAGGATTGCGAAATATGTGTAAACATCCTAACATTTGGTTTCATTATTTTCTGCACATCACACAAGCTTTCATAATTCATTCAATTATGTAGAAACTTTCCATGTACAACATGATAGATGTACTTCCTAGGATACTGAGATCTCTCTGAATCATCATTTAGGGTAACATTAGAACTACTCCAGAGTACAACAGTTGCATTGCCTAAATCTCAAAGCACCGGTTTTATGTGTGAATAAATAGTTCCAAATAAACAACAAAAGAAAAAATTCCAGTATTCAGAAAATTTATGTCCAAGAGTAGAAACATCTATGATTGATGAAACAAATAGAAATGCCCAGGAGAGAATGAGTAAATAATGTCCAATACTGAAAGATCAAATCTGGCTTCTGATTCTGTAGAAAAATTGTAGAAGTACTTCTTACTTCCATATTGCTCTCAGTTTAGTAGGATAAATGAAGCACAACTTTATGTGCTTTTTCCAAAGTATATTCCTTATTTCAGAAAAAGCATACCACCTTTTTACTATATAAAAAGGTAAATCAGAGGAATAATAAGATCATAATGGTTTACAGTCACAATGTTGAACGTAGGTACTGTGAACATGGGAATGTCAAACAGCAGACGGCCAATTTCCATGATGCCGAACTTTAAATGATCGATAGTTCATATCAGCGAATGCCACTGTGCACTCACTGATATGAGCTTGATGTAATGAATAAAGATTGTGGTACAGTACGGATTGGGATATTCATCCATTTCCTCACTCTAGTGTGATCTCGAAGTTGGAATATATAGTTAGCAGGGGGAGTGGGGCATAGCCTCCCCAGGGGGTGCAGGGGGCTTATCCCCCTGCAAAAACATGATGTAAAGTGTAGGAGTGACACTTACATGAGCTCCTATAGGGACATCATGGTCAATATTTAGCAAAAATTTCAAATCTCCTGAATTCATTCATCAGATTTGACATTTTCACCTAATTAATAAACAGGTATTTGACTTTACGGTTTGATGTTCCAAATGGTATATTTTTCAGTTTTTGAGATTTTGATAGTAAACTGATCATAACACTATCAATATTAATCTTTTTCCTTTCTTATGACTGCAGTTAAAATTTGTTTTTTATCTTTATTTTTCAAAGATTTAACCCAACTGTGGACTGGAATTTTCCAAATGGGCTCACGTGCTGAGAAAGAAGTAATTATATAGAAATGTTCCAACTCAGCTGTCTCCAAACTATTGTTATCTATCAGAGCTCAAAATATGGACTGTAAAACAGTATTGAAACCTTTAGTGTGATCCCATTCTTCTGGAAAGCCTATCAATTTTATGCTCTTCCTTCTCATTCTAGTTTCACAATCTGTTAACTTGTTTTGAAAAGTGCCACAATTTTTTTCAAGCTGATGCTTTTTATCTTTTAAGTCATCTATCTCATATACATTGGATTCAGTTTTCATGTTTAGTTTTGCCATACACAAATGGTGTTCCTTCTGCTAATCACCTCCTTCTTTAATTGTAATTTACATTGTTGAGATATTGCTGCCTCTAAATTGTCAAGTTTTAATGAAGTTGCATTCACTGTTTCCACTGAGAAACCAACCAAAACCTATTTTGTTGTTTTTGAAAATGAGCATTTAACAGCAGCATCTACTTTAAATTCTGTAGCCTGCTCCCTTCAATATTTATGATTTTCAATGTTTTCCAGCTATTGTGCACAAAAATTCCTGAGCAGCTCATTATCCTCACAATGAGTAATAACTGTAGTAGCTACATCTGCACTCTAAACCCCCTCCCCACATTGATTTGGTATTTGTTACAAATATGACTTAGCCAGAGAATTTATAAAATCACAAGTCCAGTCATTCGGAGTCTAGTAATCGTATCTGAAAACTGTGTCACTATCATTTGGATATGCTTGTAGATCCAGAATTATGACTGCTGCTTCCCCATGTCTTACAGTAATATTTGCTGATGTTTGCAAAGTACAAAGACCTTTTCTCTAAATTAATGATGTTTAAAGCAACTCAGACTTCCTTGTTTATTATAATCAAGGTCTACAGATTTTTATATCAGGAAAAAGAGGACATTTTCAGAGATAGGATTCACAAATAAATTATATTTATTTCCCTAGGTGATGTTTCTCCATGCAAAGAGAAAGAAGTAAAAAGCCGATTTTAACTACATTAAAGAGACCACCTTGCCAGCTGTGTTCTCCTGGTAATGGATGCTACATGACATTCTGTTATTGGGAAATACTATGTAAGGATACATAATAGTATCTTTTGGGAAGTCATTCACCTGTGGTAATTATCATATTGACAAAATACCCCTAAGAGTTGACCTAGCAGTCAGGGACTTGGGGACACATAGACAGTAATCTAGCCTTTCACTATCACATATCTGTGAGGAAATCATTAAAAGTTGTGCAACTTATAAAAAAAAAAATATCGCATATAGGTCCTAGGAGGTCATTGTTTTACTGTATTCAGCATTCATCAGACTTATCATTGAGTACAATGCCCCCTTTGGTATGTACCTAACCAGGCATGTCCAACGACTGAAACATCCACAGAGGTACCTCATAATAAGAATACAGGGTCTAAGTAACATGCCCTTTGCAGACTGCCTCAAGGCCCTATCCTGGTAATCTGTTTCCTACGGGCTGTTGAGGGGAGATCTAAGCTTGGCATACAAGTCATTGTCACACCCCACCCTGATGACTTCCTGCATTTTTGCAAAAAAAATAGCACCAGAATTACCCTTTCTAAAGTCTTAATAGGACCTGCTGGAAAGACAGGTATATATCCCAGAGACTACCCCTTCTCTGGAACAAACTCCCCATCCATGTGAAGCAAAGTTCCTCCCTAACCCAATTTCACTGTAACTTGGACAACTGGATGGGGAACAGGAAATTAATCCCTGGTTTGGCACTTATATCTCTAATGGACACAGGTAGCCTTTAAATGTTTCATCTCCCAGGCCCCTGCTTGTAAATGTTTCGTCTCTCAGCTCCCTGCTTTTAAATGTTTCATCCCCCAAGCTCCTACTTACACTTATAAAGAGTTCTAGAACTTGTCAGAGATTTGGGATGCATGGCTAGGCTTACAAAGGCCCTTGTGGTCATTAGCCTAGTACACACCTATGAACCACAAAGCCTCAAACCTTACTGTATGGCGTGTATCTTCTCAAGTCATGTTACCTGCCATCAGAGGTATACAATAAGATCAACTTTATCTTGTTTTGGGAGGAGGGAAACATGTCCCAACATTATGAAAACAGTATAGTCAGAACTACTTATTTGCAGATAGTAGAGGCTCTTTATTTATTCTGAGGACATGCACGTATAATGCGATTATTTTCTCTGCAGCTTACTCTGGGGATTGGTTGTCTTAATGCCATCCATAACTATCGACTATCACTCACCATAACTATCGACTATCACTCATTTTGCAGAACACCCTTGATTTCGTCTGATACATCTGGTCTGTTCATAAAATTTGTGATATTCTGTTAGATCATTCAGGATTACAGTTACTAAATAATGGCAGACATGAGTATTTCATACTTCTTATTCTTCATAAAATGCAAATAAATACAAAATGTGTAATTCTGTTAACTTTCCAAGTGAGTAATTGCAATAAAAGCTGTCCCTGATTTGTGTGTGCCCTTTGTTCTTTCTTATTTTTGGCTTTCTCCTTTAATTATTAGGGTGAGATGCTGAGAGCTGTGGAAATAGCTGTAGACATCTTGAAATACCACAATTAAGTGTACATATTTGCTTAGCAATTTTCCCTGCATGCAGCTGCAGTAATTATTTATATTTCATTTCCACTCTTTTTAGTTTGATTGGTAGTCTAATCCTTGTTAGACACCACCAGATAGTGCACTGGAAGCTACTGGCTCAGCTGAACTGATAAATATAGTAAAAGTATGTGAATTAAAAGAAATCAGAATCACGGCTGATAGTGGCTGAGATTTTCCTTCTTTGCCGGATGTGCCATATAATGCAAACATTTGTGTGCATTTTAGAAAGTGTGATCACTTCAGTTCCAGCCCAATTTAAATAAAAGCTCTCTGTTTCAAGTTGGTAGTCTACATGTGAGAACCCCATGCAATAGGCAGCATATGTTACATTCTACATTACATGATTTCAAAGATCAGCTTTTACCAGAATTTTTACACTACATAAAAACACTTTATATAAACACTCACCCCAGGAATCATGAAGCTTGCGCCAGGTGCAGGCATAGTGTTGGCGTTCCAACACCAAATATGGCTGGCGAACGATCTAGGTATGAGCTGTTTCCACGTGCACTACCTGCATACACTAGGCCCGCACAGCTCCCTGCCCCTGTATGCTAATTACCCCATTTGCAGCAGTGTAGCATGCAAATTAAGGTATTTAGTGATCCAGGAAGTAATGCAGGCATAGTGTAAGCATGCAGAAATGTAAACCATAAAACACATTTTACATTTTTGCAAACATAAAATCAGAGCCATGACAGCCAGCCAGACACATGTATTATATTGTTAATATATGCCAATGGCTAACTATATAGCCATTGGCATAAAAAACCATGTACAAAATATAAAAAGAACATTTAATTTCATTTTTTGCACTATCGCGAAGATTAAGCGCAGGGCAGCGGCCCGCAAACCGGATCGCAAGGAAAATAGAAAAATATAGAATAGAACTGCAATGTAACACATATCATGATTTCCCCATAATAGTCAATGGCAGGCATGTTACACCACACCAGGGTGCAAGGGTTGCTAAGGGGCTGTGACAGTGTTTTGTGCGGTAGCTAGGAATTAGTAGGCAATGCCATGCAAATGAGAGGAGTAATAGTGAATCACAAATTCTCCACTGGTGTAAAGATGCACCTCACAGCGTAGCATTATAACATCGAGGTGTGTTCTTGAGATAAAGATGACATCAAGAAAGGGGTGTGTCACCTTTGATGTAAGCAGATTGGAGCATTGCTAATCCGGTGTCCCATAGCTAAGCAAAGCTGCAGGAAAGGGGTGTGTTGAACTGGCTATAGCTTTACTTAGCTGAGAGCACACAAGGTACCCGAGTATGCATGTGAACGGAGATTAAAACACGCTTAAACTTGGTAAATGGGTTTGCACGGCATGTACTGGAGCTGAAACAGGAAGGATATAGGAAAAGAATAAGGAAATGCTACAGCAGGGAAATTGGAGTACAAATGACTAACACCTAGGAACCTACAGTGGGCCAACAGCTAACAAGGTTGCAAGCAGCTACCTGTAGAACAGGAAAGGGGAGGGGCTGAACTGCAAAAACAACAGTAAAGTGTCACAGCAGAACAAAGCAGATTTGCATTATATCAGCTACAAGACACATTTTGCAACACATGACTGGGTAGGGATAGTACAAAACAAGAAAGACGGCAGGTGGAGGCATGCTGATAATGGGAGGGGATCCTGGTATAAAAGTGAATTAAAGGGCACAGATTAATCAAGGCAGGCAAGCATAACTACACACTAAATGCCCCACACTTGCAGTACTCACTGTAAAACCCATAATTAAGATACCCTGCAGCTGGAATTGCTCATGCACACCCAATGACATCAGCAGCATACATAGCACAACAGTATAAAATGTGAAAGCACCTCACACACTTGTGTATTCCCATACACTCTGCACCATTGGCGTATACAGATGGGGAACTTTTAATATGTACATGTTTGGGGCTGCCATAGCTTTGACCCACCAGCATGTGCTGGAGATTGAAGGTGGTGTGGAGGATGATGCTCACAACCACCCCAGGTACCAGAGGAGGAGAAGAGTGTTCAGACCCAGGGTAACCTACCAGGGGCTACATGACCTGGAGATAGTAGAGTGTTACAGGGTGGACAGGGACACCATACAGCAACTTGTGGAGCTGTGCTGGCCACATCTCAGAGCCAGAACAAACAGAGGGGAACCCATCCCAGTGGATACAAAGGTATGTGTAAGCCTGAGAATAGTAGCTACAGGTACTTTTCAAAGGCCAGCTGGGGATATCATGGGGATCTCACAGGAATCAGCATCCAGGGTACTTCAGTTCCTGGATGCATGTTACCACATGCCAATGAGCACATATACTTCCCCTGAACGCAGGAGGAGTTGGCCAGCAATATGCATCTCTTCCACCATGTGGCAGAATACCCAGAGGTACTGGGTGCAATATACTGCATGCACATACACATCAAGTCACCGCCCGGTGAGCAGGGTAGGCACTACATAAACCACAAGGGATACCCCTCCATCAACTGCCAAGTCATGTGCAATGCCCAGGGCATTATCATGGATGTGTGTGCTGGCAGCCCTGGAAGCTATCACGACTCCCACATCTGGCATGCCTCACAGCTGTTTTAGGTATTTGCCAGGGGGGACATCCCATATGGCCACCTGGTGGGGGATGCTGGCTATGCACTGGAACCGTGGATGATGACTCCCATCAGAAATGCACACACACCCATGCAAGAATGCCATAATGAGGCACACGCATAAACCAGAATCATCATAGAGCATGTGTTTAGGATGCTTAAATCATGGTTCCGTTGCTTGGACATATCTGGTGGAGCCTTGCAGTACTCTCCAGGCACGTGTGCCAGTAGGCATGATCTGCACTCAACCAAGCTGACCTGGGTTGGGTCAAGTGTTTGGAGGTTACCAATGTATTTGTCAATGAGTGCCATGAGGATGCACTCCATAGCTTTGCAGACCAGGCTAGTCAGGCTTATGGAGTGGTAGTTACCATGGTCAGTTGTGTTTCCACCTTGGTGGAGTAGAATAACCGTTGCTGTGCACCATTGTATGGGCATGTAGCCTGTGTAGAGGCTGAGGTTGAAAAGCTTAATTAGGTGGGAGGTTAGTTTGTCTTGTAGTGTTTGCAAGATGCAGTCTGGGACAACATCTGCCTCCACTGATGCTGTGTTTTGCCTTCTGAGAGGGCCATTTCCACCTGTGTGTCTCTGATGTCTGGATACTGTACTTTCCAGGTATTGTTGTGGGCTCTTTAGGGGGTGAAGTTTGCACTGAATGTATCTGCAAGGATGTTGGTGATATCAGTAGGGTCAGTATATTTTGTGCTATATTGCACCGGCACAGTGCAAATCTGTGTGTTACCACTTAGATCCTTGACATAGCCAAAGAAGGCTTTGTGGTTATCTTTCAAATCCCTGCCTATGTTCCTGTTGATGTTAGCCTTGGATGATTTCATGAGGGACCTATGTTTCTTACTAATACTGGCCACGGATGTCTGCCCATCTTGGGTTTTGCTGTTTTTCTGGACTACTGTCCTACTTCTGTTGTATAGCCTGTTTATTGCAGGGGTCCACCAGACTGGTGTCCTTGTCTAGGAGGAGCAAGTCTTGGTTTACCAGTGATGACTTGATCCATAAATCCTTGTAGGTGCTTATAGAGTTAATTTGTAAATCTTTCTGTATCTTGAGCAGTGTTTTCCCTTAGTGTGGGGGCTGTGAAACCTCCCACCTCTGTCTTTAGTAGTGTGAATTAAGCTGTAGGAAAGGTATTCACTATGGTTTCCTTGGGTGGGGGAGATGGTTGGGTGTGGAAATCATCCGTGAATAGTCCATGGTCAGATCTAACCAGTGACCTGTTTACCTCTGCTGTGGTGCACCTGTGACCCATGTTGGTGATTATCACTTCTAGTATGTTTCCACCTCTCGTTAGGGAGTTTACCATCTGACACAGGGCATATGAGGTAATAAATTTCAGGAAGGACTGGGCCTGGAAGTGAGTATTCGAGTAAGTTTCCCAGTTAATAGTAGGGTAGTTGACGTTGACTAACACCAGGGTGTTTGGTAGGACTGTCATGTTTTCCACTGTCTCCAGGTAGGAGGAGTGGTGGTCCTGGGTCATGGAGGGTGATCTGTAGCAGGCCACAGTTTGCGTTGCAGTTGTGGCTGATGTTAGCTGCACATGAATGATCTCAGAGGTATCATGCTGCCCCACTAACCTGGAGGTGTAGGTATTCCTGATGTGTCAGTCCATGTTCTGTGGCCGAAATGTGTGATATGGGTTGTAGTCCGGTAGTGCTGGTGTGCTCTCAGGAACCTTAAAACAGGTCTCAGTTACTGCACAGATGTTGACGTTGTCCATACGGAGGAGTGCTGTGAGTGCGTGCATGTTGTGATTACAACCCCTGGTGCTGAGAAGCATAACCCTCAATGATTTCACTATTGTGCTGTTTATGGAGGTGGGAATCACCTTTGAGACTTGCCTAAAAAAGGCACCATGGGGGGCACCAATAGTCTTGGCCAGTATTCCAAAGCCTAAGGCTGACACATGCATGCCGGTATGGTATTGTTGCATGCATGTTACCCATCTGTGCTTGTTTCTCATCTTTCCTGTAGGTAACCTACTGGTAAGCAATAGAAAGCCTTAAACTTATACAAGTCTTCTAGCTTCCAAGATAGGCTTTTGGAGTGATTAAGTATCAGTGTTCTGTATGTTCTTGCTGTACTTAACTGTTTTCTGACTACATGGTGATTTTTCACTGTATATTTTGATCTGAAAGCTCTGTTTATTCACATATTATGTCTGTGATGGCCTGTAGTTTAGAGGTTCACAGACAGGTAGTAGGCTATCTGCCCAAGGGCATTTAGAAGCATAGCTACAGTGTGTTGGCTCTTCATTCTTTAACTAAGGGGTTAAAAAATCTCAGATCTAATATCTGGCACCTTAAATTATTTCATGCCCATGTGAGCAAAAATATTGCTCCCAGGGGCTTAAGGGTCCGGTTACAACCTCTAGTAGGTAGATCAGAAGACAGATTAATCCAGGAATGGAATGAATCCCTTCAGAAAACATCCATGTTATTTGTTAATATATTGGCTCAGTATTATGGGAGGATGGTGGACACTAACCTCGTTGAGGTTAGAACAATGTGTCAGGAATGCAAAAAATTTGAGCATCTCTCTATCTTCCAACAATCCATCAATAAATTGTCTAAGGAGATGACAAATCATGAGAAAATAACCAAAGAAAGGAAAATTAAAAAATTTAATAGGGATAACCTAGACTACCAAAGAGGACGCCCATTTGAGGCACATAGGACTGTGAGATTTATGGATGTTGGACAGGGGTCCACACCTACTAGAATGAGAAAAAGACCTAGGTCTGTTCTGAAAACTAGAGACAAGTCAAATACCAGCATATCAGGGGAAGATTCCTCATTTACTGACAATGATAGTGCTGGACACCAAGAATCACCTAATTGTAAAAAATCAAACATTACTGTCCCTTTAGACATGACACCAGGCGTAGAGGTGGACGCAAACACAAACACAGTCATAAAACCCAACTCCCTGGAGGGATTGATACAAAACTTCTTAATATAACTAACTGTGAATATCAAAATGTTTTGAATCTGTCGGATGTAACATTGTCTGATGAACAAGAAAAACCTTTGAATAAAGGACTTGGATTTGTACCCAGGTTTTTCTCAGATGAATATCATATTGTTAAAGCTATCACCAGTTTCTGTCATAATCTTAACCTTAAACTGTTTTTTGTTGACAGAGATCCTCAAAGATCTACCAAATTCAGATTTCTCAAATCTGAATTTCAGCCTCCAATGAATAAACATGTGTCTATTTTTATGCAGCCTGTACTCAGAGATTTACATTTCCAACATAAGGAATATACTATACCTGGACATAATCTATCACCGCCGGAAACTATTGCCCTACAACAATCACGCAATAATCACAATATTGCAATTTTACCAGCAGACAAGGGTGGAGCAGTGGTGGTTATGAATATGGGTTACTGCCTCAGTGAGGGCAGATCACAACTTTCTGATACTAGATGTTATATGCATATGGTCATTGATCCCACTCCAGTTTTTAAAAAGCAGATTGATTCCTTCCTGCATTTAGCTGAGGAAGAAGGTATCATTAGTAAGACTAGTGTTGAACACCTCACTGTTAAAGATCCACAGAAACAAATTTTATATCTTTTTCCCCAAAATTCACAAATCTATTTCTAACCCTCCAGGAAGACCAATTGTTTCGGGCATCGAATCCTTGACTGAATCATTATCCATGTTTCTTACTCAACATCTTAAACCTCTTTTGAGCTTTGTCCGGGCAAGACTACAAGATACTACACAATTTTTACAGATCATTCAGGATGCACAGCTGGAACCTGCTTGGCTTATGTGTTCACTAGATGTCAAAGCCTTATATACCAGTATTCCACACTGGGCAGGTCTACAAGCACTACAATATTGGTTAGATCGGTCTGCTCTATATCCTCCTGGATTTAATACACTTCTTATTTGTATGACTGAACATGTGTTAAACAAAAACATTTTTATTTCCAAGGGGAATGCTATTGGCAGCTCCAGGTTACAGCTATGGGAGCTTCTTTTGCTCCCATTTATGCCAATCTCTTTATGGCTTTTTTTGAAGAATACATGATTTATGAACCGCTACATAACATCTATCTTGTGGAAATCAATATATGGCGTAGATATTTGGATGATTGTTGGATGGTGTGGTGGGCGGATGACACATATTTGCAGGAATTTGTTGAGTACCTCAATGGCAATATATGGAGAATGTTTACGGTAACATATGACTTACAATCTATTAATTTCTTGGATGTTACTGTTACTAGGAACAGTGATCATACTTTGAATACTAAGACCTACCGCAAATATCCCCAATATAATACCTTATTGCATGCTTCTAGCATGCATCCACGCCACACCATCAGCAACATACCAAAGTCTCAATTCATGCGGAAGAAACGTATTAGTTCTACACCATTCGAATATGAGAAAGCCAGTTTGGATTTATATCAGAGATTTGCCAATAGAGGTTATAAAGAACAGGATATAGCTAGGGCATTGGATTGGCCTACTAGTGTTGATAGAAACACCTTATTACAATACAAAACACAGTCTAGTGATTCATCTCTGTCTACTATAAGGTTTGTTACAACTTATGGTAGAAATCATAATGTCATTAAGGGCATTATAAACAAACATTGGAACATCCTAATGGCTAATGAACAGCTAAGACAACTTTTGGGATCTCGGTGCCGATTCACATATAGGAGAGGAAAAACATTGGGTTCACGATTTTCTCACTTCAAACATAAGGAAAGTGGGGGGGCAATATACAAGCAGCTTACTATGTCTGGGGATGAATTATTGGGAACCTTTCCTTGTGGTCACTGTGGATCTTGTAAACAGGTTTGTAAACTCAAACAATTTACTAGCCAGAATACTAGTAGAGTGTACGATTGCAGAATTTTTGGCAATTGTAGCACTAGCTGGGTAGTATATCTAGCCACCTGTCAATGTTCGGCCTTCTATATTGGCCAAACCTCCAGATCACTTAGAACTCGCATTAATGAACATAGAAGTGATATTAAGAATAAAAAAGACACCAATGCTTTATTTAGTCACACATTGAAACATCCAAATGCTTATTTTACTTTTATGATTATTGATAGAATTATTGGTGATTGGAACAATTCTCAAGGATGGCATATCATTTTAAATCATAAAGAAAAATACTGGATCATCACATTGAGAGCGCTTTTCCCACCAGGTCTGAATGATCACTTATAACTACAATCTCTACGAGGAATTTAATTTATACCCTCTGTGTCAAATGTCTCTGTATTGGTATATGGTTGCAACAATCTCAATACTATATTTGTCCATTTTAGGTACAAGTGGATACCATGTTTTAAGTGTCCTCTCTACCAGGACTACATGTTGACCTACAACTACAACTTTTTATAATGTACACATATGCCATTGGTATAATTGTGATCTATGATTTTTGTGTTATATTGTTTACATTTTTTGTGTATTATGTTAGTCCAACATATTACGTCAGACTTATCATGGCTATATGTTAGTCCAACAGATTACATCCGATTTTTCATGGTCTTGTGACTTTTACCTATCTTATATCTGTTCCGTTTATATGGTTCTGTGAGGTGATATTTCATTGGTGAGATTATGCATTTAGATGTATTATTTTGTGCATCATTTTTTCCCCATGGTTTTGCCATATTATATATATATATATATATATATATATATATATATATATATATATATATATATATATATTTTTTTTTTCTCAATGTTCCAATGAAATGTAGCTTATTATATGAATATATAGGAAGTTCAGTGGGCTTTTTGTATTATTCTGCATACAATGTTATATGCTATCCTTGTCTATTTTATTTATTCACGCTGTCACATTTATTATTAATATTATTATGTTGAGTTTAATTCTCATAATCTTGATTTATGAATTGTATTTTTGGGAGCGGGAACATACCATTTCCTTTATGGGTTGGACATTTTCTTATTGGTTGAGTGTGTTTATAAATATTCATGACTTATTGCTTCTGCTTTTTTGACTATGTATCACTGAAGAAGGCATTTTTTGCCGAAACCGGTCTGGTCATTAAAGTCATGGGTTTTTTGTAATCCGTTGGTGTTTTCATCATTTTTTACTTCGACTCACATATCTGCTGGCCAGGAGTGTTTTTTATGGTATATTCCGGGCCATGCAGTACCTACGCGCAGAGCATTGTGTTTGGATTGTTGGCTTTCTCCGCACCATTGATGAAATAACTGAGCCTCTGTCAAGCATAGCCAATGAAGTGATTCCAGGCAGAGTTGCTGGAAGCTGAGGACTGGGGTGGCAGAGGGTGATAGGGGCACTTAGTGATCTACATAGGGCATGTTAATGTGAAACATCAACAACATTTAATTTCCCCAACAGGTCTTGCAGCTATAAAACTGGAGGGGCTCCCCCACCCCCTGGCTGTATGGTTCTGGGACACATGATACCAGGGGTGTATATTCTGTTACCCATTCACATATCAAGGTTTCTCATGAAGTGTGTCAGTGAGGGGTTATGCCTAATGTAGTTAGGAATTTAATTTATAGTCTCTTATTTCATTTGTTATGTTTTTATTTCAAGAGTAAGTGAAGCTCAGTGGATTTGGGCGCCTCCGCCCTTTGCTTAGCCTAGCTTACACATAGAAATCATCTAAATAGGGAATAGGCCGAAGCAACATTAATGTCAATAGTGTAATGGTCACAGCATTTGCATAGTATCTGTGAATTCCTGGTTCAAATACCAATAAAGTCAGAGATGTTTTTCATGTTAAAAAGTATACCTTAACCACAGCTTGCATATCTAGGTAGTATTCTTCAGTATAATAAACATCTGAAACACCCATATATACCCATGTGTGCTGGAGGGTAAAGTCAACAGAGAATGTAATGTTAT